>NC_090052.1:17345614-17464219 GCF_038355195.1 Osmerus mordax | reverse complement strand
AACGCTCTGTCCTTCTTCCTCTCCTCCCAGCTGCTCCCCTCATCCTCATCCTCCTCCACGCGCTCCACACTCCATTGGAAGTCCGACGCTGTGAATTCCCCCCAAAGCATGTGAATAGGCAGGCACCCAGCGGTGGATATCTATCTATCCCTTCTGCCTATCTCTCTCCCCTGCCTCTCTCCGTCCTCTGCCTCGTCCCTGCCCCCCCCCACCCAGCAGCCTCTGTCTCTGCTCCCCTGTGTTCTCCTGGGGTTCTGGCTCCAGGTCCACCCTCTGTTTAATATTCTCCTCCAACCCTGATCAAAGAGGCGGACTGGAATCCACTTAGCCGAGGAATCAGCGCCCCTGGCGAATAGCAATGCGAGTGAGCCAGCCTCGGCAGACTCCAACTTCTACATGGCTTTTATTAACCCGGGCAATTAGTGTGACTAGAGGCAGCTTATCGCTCATGATTTCGCACACATCATTTAACTTACATGAATGGCCGTCAGAACGGAGGGTTCCGGAAGAGAACAGGTCCCAGACAATGTTCTTGTGAATTTCACCTCAGCTGAAGAACACTGAGCCTGTTCACCTCTGTTAGTCTGCAGTTGTCTGAATCCTCAGCCAAATGACCTCCAGTTAACTCCTTTCTTGGGTAATGTTCATTCTCTTCATCTTAATTCTCTCACGGCGTTCTGTTCCTTTAATATTAGACTTTATCAGCCCCTCCATTTTACGTCCAGCTGAAACACAGCTCACCCCGGCAACTGTATGTGTTACAGGTGTGCTTCCTCCCAGTTACAGTACAGCCGCAGCTGTCGAGGGAAGTAGAACATCTAGTTCTGGGAGAATTTGACAAACAAAGTCTTTAATTCACTGGTGTGACTAATAGCTTTGGCCGTGTGTCCATTAGGTACCTGATCCCCTCGCTGGACCGCTCCCATGCCGGATTCTACAGATGTATTGTCAGGAACCGAGTGGGGGCCATTATGCAGCCTAGCACTGAAGTGCAGGTCGCCTGTAAGTGCTGTGTATCCACTCTACTGCCATACTTGCTGCATGCTGCCCACCGGAGCAGTTGCAGCCACACTGCTTTGTTGAAAGGTGTATCTGTTGTGTGATTCACTCCACTGTACAAAGAGGGTCTCTTTTTAGGTAGCAAACAAGACAGTGGCTGTTGCTATCTCCCTCTTACACTGTGTTACTGTGCCATTCTCTCCCCGCCTCTGTGATCCCCCCACCTGCCCTGCTCCCTGGCTGCTCTCCTCTCAACCTTTCCCTCGCGCTGTCTCGGCCTGACTTTTTCTCGCCTGCGTCGGGTTCTTCTCGTTCCTTTTCCCCTCCGTCTCTCGCCGTGCCTCTCTCTCTCCCTCTCTCTCCTCTCTCTCCCTCTCCTCTTCTCTCTCTCTCTCTCTCTTCTCTCTCTCTCTCTCTCTCTCTCTCTCTCTCTCTCTCTCTCTCTCCTCTCTCGCTGAATATATCCCCCCCCCCCCTCTCTCTCTCTCTCTCTCTGTCCGTCTCTCTCTCCGTCACTTTTTTGCCTCCCTCTTCCCTCTCCGTCTCCTCTCTGTCTCTTTTCTCTTTCCCTTTTTTCTACCGCCCTCCTCTCACTGTCCTCTGTCTCTCTCTCTCACCCCCATGTCAGATATGGGGGGGTTTGTGGAGGGCGAGCGTTCCCAGACCGTGTCCCAGGGAGAGGGGGCCCTGCTGCACACGCTCCAAGGATCCACAGCTTCCCCAGGCCTCAGATCACATGGTTCAGGGATGGACGCAAGATCCCTTCCAGCAGTCGATGTAAAAAAAACTTTACCCGTACTTTCTTTCTTTTTTTATACAGTTTTCTGTGTATACGTGTGTGTTTTTTGGTATCGTGTGTGTTTGTTCTTCATGCTGTGTGGAGCGTGAATTATGTACCTCTCAGGCAGCACCTTTCCAAACTTCAGAGTGTTAGAATATCTTCAATAGTTGTGGTGTATTTGTGCAGTCCAAACACGTTTGGGGTTTGAATAGAATAACTGATGGATCTCTGACCAGTCAGGCCCAATCGTCATAGGTTCACCTCTCAGTGAATAAAGCCAGTTATTATACAGCCCCATGTTGGTTTTGCAGCACAAATGATTGAAGGGTTGAGAGTAAACAGGCAGCACAGGGATCCAATTAAACAAAATGGACAAAAAGGCCTCGATTGAATGAACCGCTTTGATTGACAGTTCTCCCCCCACGTGCATTTGGATGTGTGTGTGCGCATGTCTCTGTGTGTTCGTGTTATGAACGTCTGTGTCTGTTTGTTGTGCGTTCTGTGATTGCGTGTGGGCGTAGATGTGCGATGCGTCGGATGTGCGTGTGGTACGCCCTATATCTGGGAGGTCTCAGTAATCACCTGAGATTAATTTATCTGTCCACATCGGCAGATGCTCCTAAACCCAGCCTCATGTTTAACGATCTATTATTCATCAGCATCGGCCCGGCATGTCACACTTGACAAGAGGACTTCCGACATTTACGTGCGATCATATTCCCCTGCATCGCTGCCCGTGAACAGATAGGTGGTTTCCTTCCCTGCCCAAAACATCGGACAGACCCCCTAGGGCGTGACCCCAGTGTGCGGAGAGAGAGGAGGTTAGAGTAGCTAAGGGGACCTACAGTGCTGGGCCCTCTATCTGTACCCCTCCAGTCTCCGTCTAAGTCCTCAGCCTCCCAGGCCCGATCCTGCCATTGCCTGAGGGCTGCTCTGCTACTTTATGACAGTGAGAGGCCCTGACAGGTCTTCCTCGTTTGTTTGCTCGCCTCTCGGATGCATTAATATGCGCGGGGCGAGGCCTGTGCTGGTGTGTGTTGACTTGGCGCGAGCCCTCACCTTAATTGTCCGGGAGTCTGTTTAATCGGCACTGATCGCGCCCCGCGGCTGACAGATACACAGCGGTCTAAATCTCGCCAAAGCGCTCACTGTCTGCTCCCATTTAACCGCCTGATGTCACATGATCAAGCCCCCCCCCCCCCCCCCCCCCCCCGCCCCCCTCTCCCTCTCCTCTCCAGCAGAGCTGCTCTCGAGGGAGGGCAATTCGAATGACATGTCTGGAGGACCAGTTACCTTAGCAGCAGCACAAAGCATGTTTGCTCAAGTGTGTTCGACATAAGAGACGGTTGTGGACTTCTTGTCTGAAAATGAAATGCCTGTGGGAAATATTGGTATCCTGTTGTAGGTTAGAGTAAATGGAAAAAATGTGTATATGTGTGTATGTGTGTGTCTGCGTGTGTGTGTGTAGAGCCATCACCCTGGACAACACTCTGGTTAATCTTGTCCACGGTGGCTCCTGATTGCTGGACGCTACTACGCCAGGCTGTGAATGACAAGAACGGAGAAAACAAAACCAGCCAGCCCGTCATCCTCACCGTGGACAGTATGTACACACACAAACACACACACATACCCGCGATTCTCACAAACCCAAAACATACACACAAACACACACACACACCGGGATCGTCTTCAAAAGGCAGCGGAAACAACGAGTCACAGTTTGTTTTGGATGCAGCCTAAATGGCAGGGCTCTCGTACCTTAGCATAGGGAGGCTAAACCAACAGGTGGCCCAGCCTCGGCTAACAGAAGCAACTACAGCTCCCTCTAGTGGGTCCCCTGTCAAGCCATTAAAGCGTCTCCCTTTTTCCGCCGTCTCTCCCGCTAACAGTCCTCAGTAGACTCGCCAACGTGAAGTCAACGGTAATGTACACACACAGTAGCCCCATTCCTATCTCACCGCCTTCCTTCCTGCGTGGAGCAGAGGATTATGGGCCCCCAGAATGTTCTAGGCTCGGGTCCAGGAGGCGCAGTCTGACCGGCTGATTAAACCTGTCTATAAACGAGGGCTGCAGTTTAATCGCCCCCCTCACAAAAGTAGATTCATGAAACGGACACAGAGGCAGTGTGAAGGCGCCCCGGTTTGCACACACACACACGTATACACACAAACACGCCCACACACACAAACACATGCACGCACGTGCGTGCATGCATACATGCACAAACCCTCAGGCACACTCAGTCATACACTATACACACACATACAGCACTCACACACACACATATATATTACACACACACACACATGCACAAACAAATAAACATACATGCATACATACATACATTACACGCACACTCACTAGGGAGATGGAGAAAAATGAGATCAGATTCAGAGAGAGATCACTGATTGGGGGCAGTGAATCGATGGTTGGTTGCAGGCTGGGCTGGAGCCATGAATGATGCCTGCAGCATCTACCGCCTCCTCTGTTTGTCTCAATTACACCACATTAAATTCCCCATCACCTGAGCTCACACCGAACCCGGGAAACATTGAGGACACTGAAACATCGGCTTCCACAGCAAAGATAGGGGAATTAATAATACAGTAGCGTCTGTGTGTGTGTGTGTGTGTGCGCGATGGTATCTTCCATGGTGATAGTGCAGAGTTGTGGAGCTACACTTCTAGTAGGCAGTAATGTTTAATATCCTCCTCTTATTGCTGTCTGTCTGTCTGTCTGTTTGGATCAGATGTGGGGGGGCCTGCGGACCCCATTGCCCCCACCATCATCATTCCTCCCAGGAACACGAGTGTAACTGTGGGAAGAAATGAGGTCATCATGGAGATGTGTGGCCAATGCGAGGTGAGTGCATGCACACACAGCGTGTGTGTGAGAGAAAGAGAGCCAGAGAAAGGGAAGAGGGAGAAAGCATCTGATTGGCGAGGACGAGAGACGTTCAAGGGAAAAAGAGTCCTTTTTTGAGTAATTGAACTTGATTCTGAAAAAGAAGGAAAGTACTTTCCTCTCGAAAACGCTCTTCTATGACCCTTCTCATACTTCATTTCTTAATTTATTTATCTGGCAAAAAGGATTGCTCACATTGTTCGTACTGTGCTTCTTCCTCTATGGCATTCATGATACCCTGGCACTCTACTGCCCTGACCTTGAAATTTCATATGAATCCGTATTGAAAACTTTCCTTGCCCTTCCCTCTCCCTCTGCTTTACAGTTTTTTTTACTTACAGTCGCTAGGACACCTTTCGCAATACTTAAGTCACTTTTTCAAAACTCTTCACACAGTTCTCCCAACAAAACTTTCAGCTCATCACAGCAGTTACTGTAAACTTCTATTTATCATTCTCCTTCCACCTCTTCATCCTTCTTCTCTTTTGTCATGCTCTCTCTCTCTCTCTCTCTCTCTCTCTCTCTCTCTCTCTCTCTCTCTCTCTCTCTCTCTCCCTCCCTCCCTCCCTCCCTCCCTCCCCTCCTCCTCCTCCCTCCCTCCCTCCCCTCCTCCTCCTCCCTCCAGGCCTCTGGTGAAGATGACCATGACCTGGAGGAAGGACGGCGTGGTGGGTCAGCACAGGGATCCGAGACTTTGGCCGCAGGCTCTCACCGTCAGCCTTCGGCGGTCGGCGACAGCGGCTACTACGAGTGCGAGGCTGCGCTCCGCAGCAGCAGCGTGCCTTCGGTCAGCGCGGGGGGCCTACCTCCACGTCCTCGGTACGGTACACCTGACCCCTGACCCCCCCCCCCCCCCCCCCCCCCCCAATGAGCGTGTGGGTTGACTGAGTGTCGGCTCGTGCGTGTAACCAGTGACTCGCCCCCTTTTCCAGAGCATCCCCTGTTTGTGAAGGAGCCCCGAGAGACACATCAGTGCCGAGATGGAGAAGGGTGGTGACATCCCCTGTCAGGCACGAGGTGAGGGTTCTCTGTCCTCGATGTGCCCGGCCCGCTTGTGTGTACGTGTGTGTGTGTGTGTCCGACGAGGGACCTCACCCCCGACTGTGCCCGCCCACCAGGAGTGCCCCAGCCCGACATCATGTGGTACAAGGATGCTGTGCCCATCAGCCCGGTGAAGATCCCCAGGTACAGGGTGCTGGTGGGGGGCAGCCTCCAGAATCAACGGCCTGCTGCCCGACGACACGGGGATGTTCCAGTGTTTCGCCCGCAACCTGGCCGGAGAGATCCAGACCAACACGTATCTAGCCGTCACCAGTACGTCATCCCCGCCGCTTTCCGCTTCCTGTGTGCGTCAGTTCCGCTCCCACCCTCACACCGCTCCCTGTCACCCAGCAGGCTCAGCCAATTACTGGATATTTTGAGTGCGAGAACAAGCGAGGGGAGAGAGGTTTCTTGGAGCTTGTTAGCTTCTCGCTGCGACGAGATGAGAACAAGAGTGGGCTTCCTGCAGTCTGGTCTCCGATGGCTTGATTAAGATCAAACTGGGGTTGTCTTTTAGTTGCAAACCATACCGCCCTCTGTCCTTATCAGCCCTCTCTCTACACCCTGTCCTCCCCTCCCCACCGCTAATCTCTTCTCCTCCCCTCTCCTCCCCTGTTCTCTTCTCCTCCCCCCTTCCTCCCCTCCCCTCTCCCAGGCATCGCCCCCAAACATCACGTCGGGCCCGACCGACAGCGCCGTGATTGACGGCATGTCGGTCATCCTCCACTGCGAGACCTCGGGAGCACCTCGGCCCGCCATCACGTGGCAGAAAGGTGGGCGGAGCCCGGGGCGGGACGGCTCCCAGCGCCGAGGGTGGTGGTGGTGGTGGTGGGGGGGGGTGTCAATCACGATCCTGATCTCGACCTCGTCGCTTGTAGGGTCTGGAAGTGAATTCGAGCTCCCTGTCCTCCCCTCTCCCTCCCGCACTCTCTTCCCCGCCCTGTAGGTGAGCGCGTCCTGGCCAGCGGCTCGGTCCAGCTCCCTAGGTTCACCCTGCTGGAGTCAGGCAGCCTGCTCATCAGCCCGTCCCATCTGTCGGACGCGGGCTCCTACACCTGCATGGCCAGCAACTCCCGGGGCATCGACGAGGCCGCCGCCCACCTGCTGGTCTGGGGTGAGGCCACATCCACACGCATCCCCCCCCCTCACCTGGAGACCGGAGCTCATTACACGACACGACTGACACGACTGTCCCCCGTTCAAACCCAGCTGTTGTGGTGTCTGGTGCGTGCGTGTGTGCGTGCGTGTGTGCGCAGCCAGGACACGCATCACCAAGGCCCCCAGGACCAGAGCGTCATCAAGGGGACCAAGGCCGTGATGACCTGCGGTGTGACCCACGACCAAAGCGTGTCTGTCAGGTGAGCCCTGCCGCTGCTTCTTCCCGCCCGCTCGCTCGCCCGCCCGCTTGCCGACTGCTCGGGGCGGGTGTCCTTCCTTATCGCTGCCGTTCAGCCTGCCTCCCATCAAGATGGCGGTGTGCGAGACAGTTTGCGTCTGGGCAGGTGGAGGGTATCTATAGAGCCAGTGTTTACACTCCCAGTCACCTGTTGGTCCCCGCCATTGATCGCATCTGGGGGTAAACACGTGAATATGTAAACAGAGTAATAACTTTTGACAGCGACTTTAATTAAACACAACACACAGGAGATTAACTGGAAAGCCGAAACAGCTGTAATTATCACAGACGTGTGTGTGCTGGGGACCAAGTGACAGAGTGAGGGAGATATGGATTCCAGATACAAATCACTAAAGCTATCAGCATGACAAAGCTGCCATATGGTGTTGCCATGTCATTTGCTTAAACACATGAACCGGGGCCATCGAGTAGCTTAACTGTCGGTGCCACGGCGTCAGACAAATATGTGCGCGCGTGCGTGCGTTGACAGTGTGCGCGTGCGCAAACCACGCGTGCCAAAAAAACGTCCGTGCGCGTGTGTTCCCCAGGCACGTGTGGGAGAAGACGGGCTCCGTGATGGAAGTGAACAGCTCCCCCCGCCTGCGGCTGGACCCCGATGGCACGCTGCACATCTCCCAGACGTGGTCGGGCGACATCGGAACATACACCTGCAGGGTGACCTCCGTGGGGGGCAACGACTCGCGCAGCGCCCACCTGCGAGTCAGGTGCGCCCCCCCCCCCCTCTCCCCCCTTCGCTCACGTCTCCCTCTCTCTGGCTCTCTGCTCTCTCTCTCTCTCTGCTCTCTCTCTCTCTCTCTCTGCTCTCTCTCTCTCTCTCTCTGGCTCTCTCCTCTCTCTCTCTCTGGCTCTCTCTGGCTCTCTGCTCTCTCTCTCCCTCCTCTCTCTGGCTCTCTGCTCTCTCTGCTCTCTCTCTCTCTCTCTCTCTCTCTCTCTCTGGCTCTCTCCTCTCTCTCTCTCTGGCTCTCTCCTCTTCTCTGGCTCTCTGCTCTCTCTCTCTCTCTCTGGCTCTCTGCTCTCTCTCTCTTGGCTCTCTCCTCTCTCTCTCTCTGGCTCTCTCCTCTCTCCTCTCTCTGGCTCTCTGCTCTCTCTCTCTCTCTCTCTGGCTCTCTGCTCTCTCTTTCTCTGGCTCTCTCCTCTCTCTGGCTCACTCTGTTCCTCTCGCTCGGTCTCTGTGTCTCTCTCCTGTTGTGATTCACTCGTGGGCACAATGCTATTTCCCCATTCATCCTGTGTGTCTCGCAGACAAATACATTGTTTTCATCTGATCATCCATCAGATGCGGTGCTTTTACTGCTGTTTGTTCCGAGTTGACGTGCACTGTATATTTATAGTATTAACACTGTTTGGTTTTCTCTCTGTGACACGCGCAACGGACGTGTCAACACACACACGCTTGCCGCGCTCACACACACACACAGGCAGCTTCCCCGCATGCCCAGAGAACCCCGTGGCGGCCCCTGAGCAGCTCAGAGAGGAGGGCCATCAACCTGACGTGGGCGCAGGCCTTCGACGGAAACAGCCCCCTGATCCGCTACATCCTGGAGGTGTCTGAGAACAGTGAGTGCGCTCACGCACACACACACACACCCTCACGCACACTCACACCCTCACGCACACTCACGCACACACACACACCCTCACGCACACACACACCCTCACTGTCAACACGGACGGTGTGCGCACTCTCTCAACACGCTCATAGGGTTTGATGTTGAAGTTTTTTTTTCCTGTCGTTTTTTCCACTTTCTGTCCGCCCCTCTGTCCCTCCCTTTGTCTCGCCCTCCCTCCATACCTCCGTCTCTCCCTCCCTCCCTCCCTTAACCCCCTCCGTCTGTATCTCTCTCCCTCCTCCCATATCTCTCTTTCTTCCTCTTCTTCCCTCTCTCTATCCCTCTACAACTTCTCTCTCTCTCGCATCGCTCTCTCTCTCTCTCTCTCTCTCTCTCTCTCTCTCTCTCTCCTCTCCTCTCTCTCTCTCCCTCCTCTCTCTCTCTCTCTTCTCTCCTCACTCTCCCTCACTCTCTCTCACCCCTCTCTCTGTCTCCCTCTCTTCTCCTCCCTCTCGCTCTCTCTCTCTCTCCCTCCCTTCCCTCTCTCCCTTTCTCTCTCGCTCTCCTTTTCCTCTGTCCCTCCCTCTCCTCTCCTCCCTCCCAGACGCCCCGTGGACGGTGCTCCTGGCCAACATCGAACCCGAGTCCGCCGGCGTGGCGGTGGGCGGCCTGATCCCGGCGCGGTCCTACCAGTTCCGCTTGTGTGCCGTCAACGACGTGGGGCGGGGCCAGTTCAGCAAGGAGACGGAGCGGTGGGTACCACCTAGACATGTCTAGAACGTTCTCCGACTTGGGCCTCAGCCAGGCTCCCCTCCCCCTCTGTCTGGGTCTCGCGTCCCCAAACCCTCGTCCCGATTCTCTTGGGCCGTCGCTTTCCTCTGTCTGGCATTTCTCCTGGTGGAGAGAGCGCTGGTGAGCCCGCGGCGTATCTCCCGAAGAGATAGCGGAATAGGCTGACCCTACAGTGTGTCGTGTGATCCTATATCTCCTCGCTGTCTGCCTTCCTCGCCCTCTCTCTCGATGGCCGTGTTATAAAGAGGGGTTCGAATGAGTCGGCGCTTCGAGCAAACTCAAGTCCCTGATGGATGCTACTGAAGTGGGAGATAGGGCTCTCTTAAGCCCGCTACACACGCACACACACACACACACACACAGGCACGCACACACATTGCCTACGAGCACACTGGCTTTCACACACACACTCATCCCATTATTCCTTCGATACAAATTCCCTCGCATCTTCACACGCAAATACCACGTGTACTCACAGACCAACGCACATACAGACACACACACACACACTTCAAGAAACCGAGGCTCACCAACACACACAGACGTTTGTATTAAAACAGAGCACTGTCACATATCCACAGACACCCATCTCCAGTTCCCTAACGATATACCGTCACACACACATACACACACACTCCTCAGTGTGAATGTTCTCAGCCCGAGCGCACAGCAGGGGGGTGACATAACAGCAATGGGAGGGCAGTGTTCGTGAGGCATCTCTCCTCTTTGATCCTAAACACTGGGCCTTTATCTGTGCAACAGGACAGCACTCCGACACACTGCGGAGAAATCAAGATGTCAACTCAAATTGACACGAGGAAGAAAGTCGGATATGCCTCTGTGACATTAGCCTACTTAAACCCAGGGCCTTCTTTCATGGCAGTCGCGCAGGAATAGCAGTGTGCGTCTCTAAGGGGTTGTATCACAGAGCCGATTGGCTGGCACAGACACACTGAGGCGAAGTCGGTGAGTTGGACTGGATTACACTGCGAGTCTGGCACCAACTGTACTTTCTTCTGTTCTGATCCATAAAGTCTCTCTGTATGATGAAATGACAAAGAAATATTCAGAAACTCTTCTTAATGAAGGCCTCTTGCGTCTTTGCTCTGTGGCTATTTCGGTTTTCTCCCTCCCTAACTCCCTCCCTTCCCTTTCTCCAGACTGTCCCTCCCAGAAGAGCCCCCAGTGCCCCCCCTCAGACTGTTATCGCTAGCGGACGAACCAACCAGTCCATCATGATCCAGTGGCAGCCCCCCCCCAGAGAGCCACCAGAATGGGCCGCTCCAGGGTTACATAATCAGGTCAGACAACACAGCCTGGTGTAATACCCCCGCCCTGGGTATTGACATTCACAAGAGCTGTGGAGCGTTTTCCATAAAAAACCCTCAAATGTGACAACCCACCTCTCACTCCTCTGTCTCCTTCCATCATCGTCTTCTTGTCTGGATAACAGATGCTGCTGTTCATCCTAATATCATGCTACCTGTCCAATACTCCTTCTTGCCAAATTACCACTTTGTTCTGTATTCTCTCTGTTCTGCTGCCCCTCCACAACCACCCACCCACTCACACGCCCGCACCCACACCCACACACCCACATGCACCCACACACACTTGGCATGACTTGCTTCAATCTCTCCCCTCCCTCCCTCCCTCCCTCTCTCTCTCTCTCCCTCTCTCTCTCTCTCTCTCTCTCTCTCTCTCTCTCTCTCTCTCTCCTCTCTCACTCTCTCTCTCTCTCTCTCTCTCTCTCTCTTGCTCTTTATCTCTCTCTCTCTCTTGATCCAATCAGGTACTGTCTGTCGGGGCTGCCTGTGGACTGCCAGATGAAGAACATCACCAACTCGGACCAGACCAACCTCCTCCTGGAGGAGCTCATCATCTGGACCAACTACGAGATCGAGGTAGCGGCCTACAACGGTGCCGGGAGGGGCACCTACAGCCACAAGGTCACCGAGTGGACCCTGCAGGGAGGTGAGAGGCCACCCCCACACACATTCACGTCACTCTGCATGGAGCACTCAGCCCAGAGCCCACTGGACAGCCTAAGAATCTGTATTCGTCTGTGAGATGCAT
The DNA here is from genome assembly GCF_038355195.1 of Osmerus mordax. Lineage (NCBI taxonomy): Eukaryota > Metazoa > Chordata > Actinopteri > Osmeriformes > Osmeridae > Osmerus > Osmerus mordax. Next base: position 17,452,656 of record NC_090052.1, on the reverse strand, counting down.
ATTTTTGCGTGTGACATACAAAGCAGGTCAAGGTATCCAGATTTTATGTCTCGAGTCTTCTCGTTATGATTTTTTTTTCATGACGTCCGTTTCACACACCACACACCCTGCAGCATGTATTTAACTCTCTCTCTCTCTCTCTCTCTCTCTCTCTCTCTCCAGTGCCCACTGTTCCACCAGGTAACGTGCAGGTGGAGGCCGTCAATTCCACCACGGTGCGTTACACGTGGAGCGCCCCCAGTCCCCAATTCATCAACGGCATCAACCAGGGATACAAGGTAGAGCCGAGCTGCGGACACTGCCCTCTAGTGTCCGCGGTCCGACCTGCATCTAATTAGAGTCGAATTGTCCTTAGTACACCGGTCATGCGACATATAAATCTGTCCTGGCCTTTGTCCTTATCGTCTCCTCCAACGTTCTCTCTCCTTTCCAGCTGCTGGCATGGGAACCCGATCGCGAGGAGGAGGTCGCCGTGGTGACGGTGCGGCCCAACTTCCAGGACAGCGTCCACGTGGGCTACGTGACGGGGCTGGGGAAGTTCACCGAGTACCTGACGTCCGTGCTGTGCTTCACCACGCCGGGGGACGGCCCACGCAGTCCGCCGCAGAGAACGCGCACTCACGAAGACAGTAAGAGGCTCCCGCTCGCTCGCCCGTCAAAGCGGGAGCTCGCACGGCCGAGGACAGTGAAACGCAGGGGCCGAGCGGTGGCTACTGTCGGGACTCAGCAATGCCATCTACTCTCTGTGTATTGACTGGCCTGTGTTTGTGTGTGTGTGTGTGTGTGTGTGTGTGTGTGTGTGTGTGTGTGTTCAGAGCCCGGTGCTGTGGGCCACCTCAGCTTCACGGAGATCCTGGACACGTCCCTGAAGGTCAGCTGGAGAGACCCTCAAGAGAAGAACGGCATCCTCACAGGTGAGCCTCTCCTCCGCTCCCCACGACCCCGTTCCGCCTGCATCCTCCGCATCTCGCCCTTCTTCCCGAATAACCCCCTCCCCCCCCCCCCCCTCTTCCTTATCGTACAGGCTACCGTATCTCGTGGGAGGAGTTTAACCGGACGAACACGCGGGTCACCCACTACCTGCCCAACCTCACCACCCCAGGAGTACCGGGTCACAGGCCTCACTGCCCTCACCACTTACACCATCCAGGTGGGGGGCATGACCTCCAAGGGCCAGGGCAGCTGTCCTCCTCCACCATCTCCTCTGGGGTGCCCCCGGGTTAGTCGTCCTTCCCTGGTATCATCCTCCGCAAAGCCCTGTGGTTAGATGTCTTTCTCCTGTGGAGGTCTGACCACCTGTCTTATCTAACCCGCAGCTCCACAGTTCATGTCATGATTATCTCACCGGAGGTTGTCTCCTGGGCAGGATGCTCTCAGTTTACTGTAATGTACTGACTCTGACTGTACGCTTTTAGCTCTCTTAATGTCCTGATACTTACAATATTTCTCTTTCTTCCTGGCTCTCTCTCTCTCTGTCTCTCTCTTGCTCTCTCTCATTTCTCTCTCGGTCCCTCTCTCTCGCTCTCTCTCATCTCTCTCTCCCTCTCTCTCTCTCTCTCTCTCTCTCTCTCTCTCTCTCTCTCTCTCTCTCTCTCTCTCTCTCTCTCTCTCCTCTCTCTCTCTCTCTCTCTCTCCCTATCTCCTCTCTCTCTCTCTCTCTCTCTCTCTCTCTCTCTCTCTCTCTCTCTCTCTCTCTCTCTCTCTCTCTCTCTCAGAGATGCCAGGGCCACCCACCAACATCGCCATCTCCAACATCGGCCCCCGCACGGTGACGCTGCAGTTCAAGCCCGGCTACGACGGCAAGACGTCCATCTCCCGCTGGCAGGTGGAGGCCCAGGTCAGACGCACACGCACGCAGACTACCACAGCGCATTGCATCCAGGTGTGTGGGGTGTGCCGTTATCCCGTCTGTTCTGGGTCTCAGGTTGGGATTATAGGAGACAATGAGGAGTGGGTGACTGTCCACCAACTGACCAACGAGCCTGACTCCAGGTCCCTGGAGGTCATGGAGCTGAACCCATACACCTTCTACAGGTACACACACTTAAAACGGACATTTGGGTCAACATTTAATGTAGAACTACCTATTTTAACTCTATGTCTTTAATTTCATATAGTTATTATCAGCAATTAATCAATGATCCACATGCATGTTCCCAGGTTCCGTATGCGTCAGGTGAACATCGTCGGGACCAGTCCCCCCAGCCAGCCTTCAGAAAGATCCAGAGCCTGCAGGCCCCGCCTGACATCGCCCCTGCCAACATGACCCTGCGCACGGCTAGTGAGACCAGCCTGTGGCTCAGATGGATGGTGGGTTCCCATCCCCGACTCGCTCACGAGGGAGGGGGTGTAACAGCTCAGCGGTAGAGCAGATCCAAAGGTTGCGGGTTCAAATCCCCCCTTGTATGTGTCTTTGGATAAAAGGCTCTGCTAAATGAGCACATTATTATTCTTATTATTCTTATTAGCATCTAACATGACCGACCCCTGTGGTTTTTGTAGCCTCTTCCGGAGTGGAAGTACAATGGGAACCCTGAGCTGGTGGGCTACCGGATCCAGTACTTCAAAGCTGGCTCCAAGGGAGGCGTTCTGTCCCATGTCATCACGGACCGCCTGGAGAGGGAGTTCACCATCGAGGACCTGGAGGAGTGGACCGAGTACGAGGTCCGCATCCAGGCCCTCAACGGCATCGGCTCTGGGCCCTGGAGCTACACCCGTCCACGGCAGGACCAGGGAGTCTGGTGAGGCTGGAGACACGCACGCGCACAGACACCAGAGTGCACACGCAACCGCAGACACAGACTACAAATCCACAGGACTGTTTCAACCTTTGACCCCGACTCCCTGTGGCAGTGCCATCCTGTGGTCCCACCAATGTGTCGGCCTTCGCCACCACGTCCAGCAGCATCCTGGTCCGCTGGGGGGAGGTCCCTGAGGCCGATCGCAACGGCCTCATCCTGGGCTACAAGGTCTGGTGAACAGCTGACTACTCCTTCCTTCCCAGCACAACGACCTCACGTGATACACACTCAGCAGCTCTCTATTCGCAGTTACTATTTTGTAACATGCTGGATGGATCCATCCATCCTACCCTTCCCTCCCCCCTTCCTCCCTGCTCCCCCCTCCTCCCCCTCCTCCCGACCTCTCAGGTGGTGTATAAGGAGAAGGACTCGGACAAGGCCCCCCAGTTCTGGGAGGTGGAGGGAACACCAGTCACAGTGTCCAGCTAAGCGCCCTGGGGAAGTACGTCCTCTAGTGAGATCAGGTGCTAGCCTTCACACGCATCGGCGATGGCAGAACCAGCTCCCCCTCCATCCTGGAGAGGACCCTGGACGATGGTAACCATGGACACACACACAAACACACACGCACACACACCGTCACGCACACCGTCCTATATTCATGAGCACACACACAAGCATATTTATAGGCACACGCACGCATACACACTCACACACACCCCTACACGAGCACACCCGCACACCTAGTGCAGAATGATAATGGATTCATAATGTATTGCTGTCTGGCATATCGATCTCCCATAGTGCCCGGGCCTCCTGTGGGCATCCTGTTTCCTGAGGTCAGGACCTCCTCTGTCAGGCTCATCTGGCAGCCCCCCGCCCAGCCCAACGGCATCATCCTGGGTGAGAGATCTGCGCAGCCCCCTCCACCAAGCGCCACCCCTCCGTGCACCTCTATTTTCATATTACGGAACGGTTGTCATCGTGAGAAAAAGAAGCGTGAGTTAAAGACGCGTTTGGGCGCTTCTCTCTCCCAGCCTATCAGATCACGTACAGACGGAACTCGTCCAACAGCAACGCGGCCACCGTGGACGTGCTGAGTCCCAGCGCGCGACAGTATACGGCGACCGGACTGAAACCAGAGCTGGTTTACGTGTTCCGCCTCACTGCACAGACGCGCAAAGGCTGGGGAGAGGCGTCCGAGGCGCTGGTGGTCACGACCGAGAAGAGAGGTGAACACAAAGAGAACGCGAACGCGGTATCGTTTGGAACTACGGACCGACCGCATGTGGTTCCTGTTAGTGTACATATGTGTGTGACTGTGTCTTCCCCCTCCCCCACGCCTCCCCAGCGAGGCCCCAGCCCACCAGCCGTCCCATGGTGCCTCAGGAGGATGTCCAGGCCCGCAGCGTGCTCTTGTCATGGGAACCAGCAGCGACGGGCTCTCGCCGGTCCGCTACTACACAGTGCAGTACCGAGAGCTGCCCGACAGCAACTGGACTGTCCACTCTGCCTCGGTCAACCACGAGGCCAGCTCCTACATTGTGGACAGGTGAGAGAGAGAGAGAGAGAGAGAGAGAGAGAGAGAGAGAGAGAGAGAGACAGGAAGACTGTCTGACTGACTGCTCCTCCTCCTCTCCTGATAGGCTCAAACCCTTCACTTCCTACCAGTTCAGGGTGAAGGCCACCAATGATATCGGGGACAGTGAATACAGCCAGGAGAGTGAGGCCATCACCACTTTACAGGACGGTAAGGCTCACGGCTTGCTGTTGACTGCTATCATGTTTATGCGTTGGTGATATTAAGCTGATGGTTCAGGCCAGGCAAGCAAAAAGACTATAGTATTGTTGAGTCAACAGAGACAGTGTTTATGTGTGTATCGACCGGCTGTTCTCTAGTTTACCTCTGCTGAGATTGTCCAGCTGTAGCCTGCTGTTTATTTGTTGACTGACTCTCTCTCTCTCTCTCTCTCTCTCTCTCATCTCTCTCTCTCTCTCTCTCTCTGGTCTCTGTCTCTCTCTCCCCCCTCCCCCCACCTCTCTCTCTCAGCCCCAGACAAAGCCCCTACCATCCTGTCAGTAACACCACATACCACCACATCAGTGCTGTTCGCTGGCAGGTAGGCATTGAGGCATCCACTGCATGCAATTGCAAATCTTTCACGGGGGGGTTGGTGGAAGAGAGAACGTATTACCGCTGAGAAGGCATCACTGCCGGCGTGGCTGTGTGTTCAGGTGATGATGTGACATCTGTTCCTGCAGCCACCTGCTGAGGACCAGATTAACGGGGTACTGCTGGGGTTCAGGGTCAGGTACCGGGAGTTACTCTACGACCGGCTCCGCAGTTTCACCGTCCGTACCGTCAACAGCCCCTCCGCCAACTGGCGGAGCTCACCGGTGAGTTTAGCGTCCTTAAATACATTCGTTTGACCCTGTTTGCGATTATGGTTGTTGTCTGGTTTTCGTAGCTCTGGGCCTTAGGTGGAAATAAGAATTGAATGGTTCTATGGCATACAAACCAAGTGTGGAGATGCTAATCTTTTCTGCATTTTCGCCTCTCATCCTCTCTCTCTTCTTTTATCCTTTCCTATCCACTCTCTCCTCTCCCCTCCTCTTTCCTCTCTCTATCCCCCTTCCCTCTAACCCCCGCGTGCCCAGCCCCATACAATGTGAGGAACCTGAGCGAGTCCTCACTCACCCAGTACGAGCTGGACAGTACGTACTCAATGCCTTCTCCCCTCCCTCTCCCTCCCTCCCTCCCTCCCTCCCTCTCTCTTCTTCTCTCCATTTCTCTCCCCGTCGACGTGACCATCTGTGTGTCCGAGAGCGTCACGCGCTCCTCGAGCCCGCCATCTGCATCTGTGTGTTTACGGCTTTCTCCTTCCCCCTGCTCCGGCTTTCCGCGTGCTGTCGTCTCTGATGTCTTCGCCCCCGTCCAACAGCTACCCTTGCCTTCTCCCTCCACCCTTCCCGTTCTTGGCCCTCGTTCCTTGTCTGACCGCACGCTGTCCTTGTGCCTCCCCCCCCCGCCGCCCTCTGACCCCGGCATCTTTCTCCTTCGGCTTATCCCTGTCCTGTGCTGCTGCCTTGCCCCTGGCTGCTGTCCCGCTGTGTGTCTCCTTGATTCGAGGGGTCAGGGTTGTGCTCGCTTTTCCTCGCAGATCTGAGTAAACACAAGCGCTACGAGATCCGCCTGAGTGTGTACAACGCCGTGGGGGAGGGGCCCACCAGCACGCCACAGGAAGTGTTTGTGGGGGAGGCAGGTGAGCGTCGGCTGCTTTTTGACATCCAATCACAAGCCGTTGTGGCATACTCGTTCATACTCTCGAATCTTAAAAGCATCGCAGGATACCCTGTCCTGTGTTTTCCCAGTCCCGACGGCCCCGCCCCAAACGTGATCATCCAATCCTCAACCGCCACCCAGCTGGATTTGACATGGGACCCCGCCTCCTCTCGCTCACAGAACGGGGACATCCAGGGGTACAAGGCGAGTCCCCCCATACGGACTCCCAACTAGGAGACCCACATTGAACAACCACTGTTGTACTGCAAATGGCAATTGCCCTTGAAACATCTCACTGGCTGCGAAGGCTCATGCATCTCGTGTTCCTGCTCCGTAGATCTACTTCTGGGAGTTCCAGATGCAGAACGACACGGAACGCTTACGCACCCTCTTCCTGCCCGAGCTGGGGGCCAAGCTGAAGAACCTGACAGGCTACACCACCTACCTGATCAGCGTGGCGGCCTTCAACGCAGCCGGAGACAGCCCCCGCTCCCCGCCCACCAGGGGGCGCACTCAGCAAGCAGGTGGGTCTGGGTGGCAGGCGGACGCTCTGCAGTACAGTAGGGCTGAGTGCCAGGGCCGGGCTGAGTCACTGAGGCACTGCAGTCCATCTGCTACTGCAGGACCTCTGCAGACTCTATCCCTCTCTCTCTCTCTCTCTCTCTCTCCTCTCTCTCTCTCTCTCTCTCTCTCTCTCTCTCTCTCTCTCTCTCTCTCTCATGCACTCTCTATCTCTCTCTCTCACTCTCTCACTCACTCTCTCTCTCTCTCTCTCAAGCACTCTCTCCCCTTCTCACTCTCTCTTTCAAGCACTCTCCTCCACCTCTCACTCTCTCGACCTTTGCTTGTCTCTCTCTCTCTCTCTCTCTCTTCTCTCTCTACTGTTGCTTTCCTCTCTCACCCTGTCCAGTTCGACAGCTCTGCAGTGGTGTCAAGCACCATCCCAAGGCCAGTGCCACTTCAGTCCCAAAAGCTTCAGGAGAAGCGAGGGGCTTGCTGGGATGAGGGCTTTCATCTTGCTGTCACGGGTGTTCCACCGAAGGGACACACAACAAATACAGACTCTCTCAGTATGACCGAGAATGTTCCCCAGCTCTCAGGAAGTCGGACACGTGTGGGACCATGTTTGGAAGCACGGTATGACTGTCCAGGAGAGGCTGGGGGAGGGTGTCTGCTTAATACGTCCTACGGGGGAAGCCGCGGGGGGCGGGGCCTTGATGACAGTGCGGGAGGGGCCTGCGGAGTGAGGGGGACACATGTGGATTGGGTTTTGGCCCGGCTACACAAAGGAGCCTGTGTTCACAGTCATCTTCATCTCCGCTCTACAGTGGTCGCTGCAGTGAAATCGTTTACAGATAAATTCTTCCTGGTCTTTTCCGCCCTATGAAGCCTCTGACATTGCAGAGCGGACAAAGTGCTGAGAAGTTGAAAACGCTGGCAGGAATTCTTGCTCTCTGCACCACAGAGCACTGGGAAAACAGCCAACATAAGTTTTTGTGAATTGTATGCAGAATTGTTACTAAATCCTTACACTAAGCTTAGCCTGGGTTGTTTCGGCCAGCAGAGTTCTCAAAGCACTTAATAAAGGCTATGGGTGATTGTTTACAACTTATTGTTCATGTATTGTATTGGTTGGCACTAGTCACATCAAGTCCATGAGGGTTAAATAGACACAGGATATGTTCTAACCAGGCTCTTCTCTCTTGCCTTCTCCTGTCTTGTCTCCTCCTTTCCTCTCCTCTCTTTTCCAATGTTCTCCTCTTGTCTTGTCTCCCCTCCTCTCTCTTCTCTCCACCATCCCTCACCTATCCTCACCCCCACCCCCCAGCTCCCAGTGCCCCCAGCTTCATCCACTTCAGTGAGCTCACCACCACCTCAGTCAACTTGTCCTGGGGAGAGCCCAAGCAGCATAACGGCATCATCGAAGGCTACCGTCTGGTCTACGAGCCCTGCACGCCGGTGGATGGTGAGAAAAACCTGTCCTGGAAATGTTCCCTGGGTCTTGAAACGATAGCGTAAAGTGATAGCTTTTAGCCAGTGAATGATTTACACCTCTAAGATAGCCGTCATGAGCTCTTAACTTAGATCCGGCTCTAGGCCTAATCGGTTACAGCTGGCCAAGCCCTGTAGCCCAAACTATGGGCTAACAGAAGGAAGGAATGCCATGTGTGTTGTTGTGGTTTCTTCTCATAGAGGGTGAAGTGGTAAATGGACGGTTGCGTGTGGTGGGCTGACAAGATTCTTAAGTAAATGGGGGAAGAGGAGGGAGGCTCAGCGGAGGCTGCTGTGGTCCCTGGCCTGCCCGCAACGAACCCCAAGCAGTCAGCCAAGCACGGGAGATAGCGGGGGTCTGGATCTTCTCAAATCGGCAGGGCCACAGTCACAAGAACATGGGTCTTTATTGGGTTACAGCTGCCTCTCAGCGAGGAGTGGCTTGTCTGTGTGTTTCCACGTGCGTACGTTAGGTAGATTGAGAGTCTTAGTGTTCTCCTGCCCAGACTCCTCTCCTCACGCTCCAGGTGTCAGCAAGATAGTGACAGTCGACGTGAAGGGCAGCGCCCCCTTGTGGATGAAGATCAAAGACCTGGCTGACGGGGTCACCTACAACTTCCGCATCCGGGCCAAGACCCTGACCTACGGCCCTGAGGTGGAGGCCAACATCACCACTGGGCCAGGGGAAGGTAGGTCTGCTCTCATCATCTCTTCCAGTCTCTTCACTAGACTTTCTTTTGGGGGGGGACTGAACCACAGCCCTCTCCTCCCCAGGATCCCCAGGCCCACCAGGAGAGCCCTTCATCTCTCGCTACGGCACGGCCCCTCACCCTCCACTGGACCAGCGGTGACCCCGGGCGCGCGCCCATCACGCGCTACGTCATCGAGGCCCGGCCTTCCGGTCAGTACGGCGCGGGACAGGCAACAGCTGCCCAGAGCTAGCACACGCCTAGTGCACCAGGGAGTAACACCAAGTGTTTTTTTCCCTCTTGAATCCCATAGACGAAGGCCTGTGGGATATCCTGATCAAAGACATTCCTAAAGAAGTGACATCGTACACGCTCAACCTGGACATGCTGAAAGAAGGGGTCACCTACGACTTCCGGGTCATAGGGGTCAACGACTATGGCTATGGTTCCCCCAGTGTTCCCTCACCCTCCATATCAGGTGTGATGCCCTCTCAACTCAACACTGGACCCCACTCTGTCGATGCTTTTATACAGTACAGTGCATACGTCTGAGTATTGACATGTGTCGTGTCTGTTGTCCTTAGCCCAGAAAGTGTCACCGTTCTACGAGGAGTGGTGGTTCCTGGTGGTGATCGCTCTGGTGGGCCTCATCTTCATCCTCCTCCTGGTCTTCATCCTCATCATCCGTGGCCAGAGTAAGAAGTACACCAAGAAGGCCCGACTCAGGTAGGCAACGCGTCCAAGCGCTCTCGCTGACCCCCGGTGACTTGACTCAGCCCAGTACCCACTCTGCCACCCCACAACACTTTCGCTGAGAACTTGTATCACTCCAAAGATAAATACAGATCAATTGCCTGGACTTGTGTACTGTAATTGGCCGTCTGAGAGCTGTTTACAAGTGACTGCTCTAATGGCGCCGCTATTACTCAAAATAGCGCTCTCTGGCCTCCTTTCTGGTTTTAAAGAGATGAGACACGAGCAAAAATCACCTGCTGACAGACTGAAGAGTTAGACAAAAGAACATAAAAAGAACATAAAAAGAACACAAAAAATAATTGAATCAATCAATAACTGAATGGCCTAGCTGTGATCATTTGTAAAGCTCTCTCCTGCGCCAGCTACGCAGCGTGAGTCATGCGCCCGGCTCCACTGTGCCGCCGTGCCAGTCTGCAAAATGCTCAATCGCCACAGGTGACATCACTGGTCGAGCACCATAGGTGGCGTCACAAGCAGCCTGTCAGGAACTTAGGACCTTTCGAGACAGAAACGATGGGCTTCACAAGTTTGTGTTGATTCCGGGGGGGGGGTTGATGGACACAAGGCCTAACCCAAGGTCACCGTGGCCTTTTCACGAACAGACGTGACAAGCTCACAGAGAGGAGACTTGACAGGGGTCAGGTTGATCGTGTCCATCAGCCCACCCGTAGACCTCACACTGACTAAGAGACGGAATGAAGGGGGGGGGGGGGGGGGGGGGGGGGTCAAACCCACCTTAGTTTCACACCACTGCCTCGTCAAGCTTGGTCAGCATTCAGTGTGGTTCTTGGGTCCTGGGTCCAAGGGGTCAGTAAACAGGGTTTGACTGGGCCACGGGGAGACAGGGACAGTGTTTGTGTTTGACACAAAGAACGCCTCTCAAGCCCTGCACCCCCCCTCCCCCGTACCCCCCCCCCGTCACCCGTGTCCACGCAGGCTCTGTGTGCTACTGACGTGTTTGTTTTAGTGGCGGTCTGAGCTGGCCCGCAGGCCCTGTGGGGCATCACGGGTGAGATCACACTCGCCAGCCACCCTGGAGGGAGTAGAGGTCACCGGAGGTCACCGGACCTCCTGCCCTGCCTCCCCCTAAATCACACCACACCTCCAGGCTGACTGTGTAGGCGTGTATGTGTGCGTGTTTGTGTTTGTACGTGCCCGCGTGTGAAAGAGAGCTCTTAAAACATCGTTTCCTAGTTTCCTAGTTAGAATTGCCCTACGCGGCGACTCAGCGAGCCTCCGAAAGGGCCCGCTGGACTAAACCTTCTCACAGTGTCCTCCTATCCCCATGCAGGCAGCCATTCCAACTGCACCTCGCTGCCTCTCACCCACGGAGAGATGGTGCGCCTGGACGAGGGCCGCTTCCCCGCCCTGGAGCTCAACAACAGACGACTGTCGGTCAAAAACTCCTTCTGCCGCAAGAACGGCATCTACACACGGTCCAGTCGGCTTCCCCTGGAAGTACCAACAACCCTCCCAAATCACCGTGTCAGTGCGTTTGTTTGGCAGTGACCCGTATTGATGTGTGTTTCGATACCGAGCGTTTGTCAGCGTGCTCTGGTCGAGGCGACGCGTTTAAGTTCCGCTTTTCCATCAACTTCATTGCTGCATCGCTCGGGGCACAGGCTGGAATGCTTAATGCTTTGTCGTTGGTTTCCTCCTCTTCTTCCTCGTCAGTCTGTCAGGACTGGAGAACATGCCGAGACTGCAGGAGTCCGGCTGCTGAGAGCAGCCTCCATCCGCTCTGCTCATTGGCATTCGATGGGCATGTGAAGTAACAATTTATATAAGAGGACAGCACAATACAGCTCCCTTAGCATTCACCCGCTTCTGCATGTGGCCTTTGTTTGTGTGTCCCCGACTCAGACAAAGACTGCTTCTCAGTCGGGACCGACTGTCTTCATCCTCTACTCAGCCCCCCCCCCCCCCCCCCACAGTGCCTCTAAAGCCCAGAGTGGTCCAGCAGAGAAGGCCTCCACAGTGCCTCTAAAGCCCAGAGTGGTCCAGCAGAGAAGGCCTCCACAGTGCCTCTAAAGCCCAGAGTGGTCCAGCAGAGAAGGCCTCCACAGTGCCTCTAAAGCCCAGAGTGGTCCAGCAGAGAAGGCCTCCTCAGTGCCTCTAAAGCCCAGAGTGGTCCAGCAGAGAAGGCCTCCTCAGTAGCGGTCTGAGAACATGGTCCTTTCCATAAACCAGGACTCTGATAGCAAAGCAGCGCCTGGCCGCTGGGTTACACAGATAGCGGCGGCCCTGTTAGGCCTGTTGGCGCAGGGGTGAGTGACCCCCAAGTTGGGTCCGATGGTGTCACGTGTGTCTGGGGGAGGGAGGGCGGTGGGGCGGTGGGGGGAGGCCTGGCTTGCTGGCCGGCCGGCCACGTGGCTGGAGGTGCTGGGATGGAAAGATGGAGCGGCTGGGTTGGGAGTCTGCTTCCTCTGGTGGAAACCAGAGAGGGTGGGTGATGCGGGGCACCTATTATGGTGGAATGCGGTGGATGGGGCTTGAGGGGCTCCGGGGGAGTCTGCACGGGTCTCTGCCTGGCCGGGGAGGCCTGAGCCGGGGATCAAAAGGACCAGAGCTGCCTGCTTTCCTTTGAAGAGCTCCACTCTGCTGCAGCTCCGCTAATGGTCTGCTGACTGGAGAGAGTAGGGGGAGAGGGGTTGGGGGGGGGGGGGGGGGCTCCTGTAGCAGGCAAGTAGAGAATGAGGAGGGGGGGGGGGGGGTGGATACGGAAGAGAGGCTGCCAGAATTCAGCGCTACTCAATTATTTAAAGCCCACTGGCAACATGTTGGGATTGTGGTGGGGGGGGGGGGCTGGCGGGGGGGGGATTGGATTGAGGCTATTAAGATCCCCCTCCCCCCCCTCCCTCACACCCTGCCCCCATCCGCATGCTTTGCTTTGCCTCCTTTGAATTTTAAGCAGATAGTTTACCACCTCCTACCTCACCACCACCCTTGCACCCAGAAACAATGTTCCTTTGTTGTGTTCTCATGGTCACTGTCATGTTGAGTCTGCTAAAGGCCCTGCCCTTATCACTCTCAGTGGTGTAGTCTTTATATTTGGCTGACAGCATGCCTCCCCAAATCGTGTTTGTTAATAAAGTTGTCTGCTTGTTTTGACTGTCCCTAGCAAGCCGAAGATTTTGACTGTCATCATTAGATATCTTCTTAGTCTTTGTCTGTTCTTCAGTTCCGTCAAGTAGCATCTCAGTGACCTTTTCCAAACGATTCCTCAGTTTCATTCAACAACCAATACCTCACAAATGTAACCTTCCACTTCCACTGCACAAATCCCCATGCTATAATAACGGTAATAGAATTGGTCCTAAAAATAATAATGTTCCTGTGCTGTTAGCAGCTGTAGCATGGCTCCCATGCTGAGCTGCCTCATGGCTGACCTTTGCCCAGCAGTGAAGTCTCCACAGACCTCGAACCCTGAATCATTACAGCAGGAAGAGAAAAATAATTACCCTCGCAGATTGTTTCTGCTTCCTTCATGGGCTTTATAACCAGGGCCAGAGAAGCAGAGGTAATTTTCCTTGACCTGCACAAAAAAAAAAGCCTGTGTGTGTGTGTGTGTGTGTGTGTGTGTGTGTGTGTGTGTGTGTGTGTGTGTGTGTGTGTGTGTTTGTGCCCCGTGATACTGCATTGGGCAGAGACCTGAACCCCCTGCCTTCGACCCTGATGGACATCTTTCTATCTCCACAAAGATCAGAGGCAGGGACTGCCAAAGAATAGGGCCAATTATGGACTTGTATGTTCTGTATCATTGGTTCCTCACAATGCATGACTAATCCGTCTGTTTGTGTTTTCACCCAGTGTCAGGTCTAGTCTGCACCATCTCTAAGATCATCCTCCTAATCAGGGAGTACGTGACGAGCATGTGCTCTGTGAGATCAGGACGCCCTCCAGATCTAATGTTCCAAGCCTTCGGAAACATTTGAGTAGCACTTATAAGTTAGTGGGTGTCATTTAAGGTTCAGGGAGATAAATAGCTTTGTACACCCAAGCTTTTCAGCCTCTTTGTTTGATTTTCGCAAAGCTAGATAAGACCTTGCAGAAGTACGACAGAACTGTATTGTCCCAGACTTAAGTTTGACCTTGAATGTCTCTCTCTCTCTCTCTCTCTCTCTCTCCTCTCTCTCTCTCGCTCTCTCTCTCTCTCTCTCTCTCTCTCTCTCTCTCTCTCTCTCTCTCTCTCTCTCTCTCACTCTTTCTCTCTCTCTCTCTCTCTCTCTCTCACTCTTTCTCTGTCTGTCTCTCTCTCTCTCTCTCACTCTTTCTCTGTCTGTCTCTTTCTCTCGCTCTCTCTCTCTCACTCTTTCTCTGTCTCTCCCTCCCTCCCTCTCTCTCTCTCTCTCTCTCTCTCTCTCTCTCTCTCTCTCTCTTTTCCTCTCTCTCTCTCTCTTCCTCTCTCTCTCTCAGGTCTCCCCCAAGGCCCAGTCCTGGCAGCCTTCACTACTCTGACGAGGACGTCAGCATCAAATACAATGACCTGATTCCAGCGGAGAGCAGCAGCCTCACTGAAAAACCCTCCGAGATATCAGACTCTCAGGTAGGGCTTCCACTCCCTCCTAACCCCCCCAGCCCCACCCTCACCCCCCCCCCCCCCATGTCCGCAATGCAACAGCCGCAAAGCGAAGTTGAAGGCTCAACCAAAACAATTAGAGAAAGAGAATGTGTGTTAGTCAGAGACGGAATGTGACACATACTGTATGTCCCAATTCTCATAATTGCAACAGGACTGTCTTCCTCCTTAAGAGTGTCCAGATATTTCCTCTACGCTAAAGGAAATAGGTTTCCGCCTAATTATGAACGAGGAAAATGTTTCTAGTGCGTCACCCCCTAACTAGAATGTCATCTGTTGACATAAGTTGAAATGAGCAGCATATCTCCTTCCAGCTTTGGGGCTTCTGAGTTGGGTGATCCCATGGGAAGGAGATCTCGAGGACATTCTCATGTCTCTTACTCTCCTGTTACTGTATTTCCTCACCCCTAATTAATCCTCCTCAAACAGGAAATGTCATGATAATATGGGTTGCTGGCATTTGGCCCCTCTAGATATAAGGAGTTCTGGATGTTTCCGTGTTTTACAAATACTTGAGACACTCGACAGGGCAGAGGAAGGGGGAGGAAGGAGAGAATGGCAGAGGGAGGAGAGGAAGAGGAGGGATTCTGGAGGGTAAGAGGGCAGAGGGAGTAGAGGATGGGGGAGAGAAGAGAAGAGAGAATGTGGAGGGGGGACACGGAGACGAGAAGAGAGATTCAAGAGGGGGTGAGGGGGAGGGAGGAGGGAGGAGAGATTCTGGAGGAGAGGGGGGGAGGAAAGGAAAGGAGAAGACAGATTCTGGAGGGGCGGTAGGGGGAGGAAGGAGAGGAGAGATTCTGGGGGGGGGGGGAGGAGGCAGGGAGGAGCGGACAGTGGGACAGCAAGAACATCTGTCTTCCACACCCAGGATTGGCTCTCTCCCTTGTCTATTTGTCAGGTACCTGCACAGTCAAAACATTGTTCGACCCCGTTTGAATAAACACTGTTCCCCCGGGAGCCACAAACCTCTGTTATTCTTTTACCCTGCATAGACTCTCTGTTTACCTGCCACTTGTGTAAATAAATGGAGCAGCTGAATCTCTGACATCTGTCTACCCACGGCCTTGTAGTACAGTACACACGCCTGCTGCATGTACACACACTGGCTCTTACACCAACACAGCCGCGCAAACGATTTTTCAAACTTTTCTTATTTTTCTTATCTTACTCTCATTTCTTATTGTAAGTTTGTAACGTTTGAAAGGGTGATACGGTGTGCTTACGTACTGTATATGTGTGATACTTCACACAGAAAGGACAAATTAGGAGTATTCAAATGAGGATGTGTTAGAAAGGCAACGAGTAAAACGATCTAACCCTTCAACACTGTGTCTGTCTGTCTGCCTGTCTGTCTGTCTGTCTGCCTGTCTGTCCTCCAGGACAGGCTTGTGTTCTCATATCAGATCTCTGCTCCTCAGAGCTCAGGGTGAGCTGATGTGATCACCTGTGTGTAGAGATTGAATCCCTTACCTGTACTCTAGGCTGTAGTCTCCCTGTAGTGGGAACTTGGTGATCTTCTGTAGGTTCTTAACGCCTTTAGACCGGTGCCCTCCGATTAGATTCAAAGTTAGACTGGTGAAAGTGGTTCGTAGTCGTGTCGAGATTTTTGCTACTTTTGTGCCCAAAAGCCTTGACCTCAAGGATGGTTGCATAACCCGGGTGCACCCGTTGAGCAAGCGTGTCTAACGTCATCCATGTTTGCTCTGTGACCAGGGCAGCGACAGCGAATACGAGATGGATCCGGGCCGACAGACGACCCACTCCTTTGTCAACCACTACATCAGCGACCCCACCTACTACAACTCGTGGCGTCGCCAGCAGAAGGGCGTCTCCCGCCCTCCGGCCTACGGATACGGCCAGCCCGAGCCCCTGGTCGAGCAGGAGCCCCGGCAACACCCTCCGCCCCTGCCTCCCTTGCCGCCCCTGCCCCCGCTGCTGCCCCAGGGGGCCCCCTCTCCCCAGCCCCAGGGCCAGGGCACTCTGTTCAGGCCCAAGGGCAGCCGGACTCCCACCCCATCCCTGCTGTCCTCTGAACCCAACAGCCAGCACAGCACCCTCTACAGGCCCCCCAGCAGCCTGGGCTGTGCCTCTCAGGCGCCTACCGCGGGCTTCTCCTCTTTTGTTTGACACACAGCTCTCCTACCCATGACAACAAGCCTGGAGACGGACTTTTCCTTTTTTGTCGTTGGTGGTTTACTCGTGTTTGATTCCCGATTGGTTGTTTTTTTGTTTGTTTTTTCTATACTATTGACCGAAAGAAATTGCAGGCATCTTGGAAAGCCTTTTTGCTCCCATGTGAATGATGTGTGTGTGTGTGTGTGCGTGTGTGTGTGTGTGTGTGTGCTTGAAGGCGTGCGACTACGTGTAGGTGTTTTCAGAAAAAGACAATCATTTGGAACGTTTGTGTTGCTTCGGCGCATTTTGTTTCAATTTGCGATAAAAGCTTGAAACGGGGGGACCGTTCAGATCTGAGATCTGAAGTGAAGTTCCTCGTTTTAAAACGACATGTATTTATTGTAAATGCAGCCTATGATGTGAGCATTGCTGTGCGAGGACAATGACCATTGGACTCTGGTGTACAGAGACTGGCAACAAAAAGAACCGAATTGTGAACCGTGGACAAGCTAAAGAGAGAAGAAGGAACTCTGGCAAGGACAAAAAAACGAGCACCTTTCAGCTTCAGTGGCTTCTTTCCACATTCTCACTTTCCCCAGTCCTAGTTGCAACTGCGTATGTAATACTGTGTGTGTTGTTCTGTTTGCTATTGTTTCGACAGATATTTGTATCAATCAGCTAAAAGCAACAACAAAGATTAATCGAAAACACCACTCATGGCAATGTTGTAAATCACATCAAAGCATTGTGACAGCAGGATGGGGAGTGTGTCGATTCCTCTACCGTCGCCAACACAATTTCTGCTCCTTTGGTTTTAGCTGTTTTGTTTCTGTTTTGGGGATGAAATCAACACTCCACTTGATGCATATGACAGCCCATACTCGAGCAGTTGCAACAGACACGGTGCTCTTTGCGAGGAATGTGGTCATAAGTCACATTCGTTTTACAGACACCATAAGACAGGGTGACAAGACAACAATGTCACAATGAGTGAGTCAATCAGTGTATGCTCCTGTGTTGTCATTGTGTAAGATGGGCATAGCTATGTCTGCTACTGAAGACTATCACGGGCGTGCTTTAGCTAGCTATGCCGACTTATCGCGGTCCTCTGAGCTCTCTGAGTAATTGGCTACTAGTAAAGTCATGTGCATTCCCCCCCCCCCCCCCCCCCCCACCCTAGCCTCCAGGTGTTGTTTCAAGCAGATCTATTCACAGTCTCACGGTTGATGTTTTTCATTGTGTCTTCTATGAAGGACAGAACTATAGTGTGGCGTAGCTCAAATAGATTCAGGTTTACAGGATCTGCAACAAACCTGTCGACTCTGAACACAAAGTGATCCCCTCACTTTTGCCTGAGCATGGCATGGTTACACTGCATCAGAGCTGCATGCAGGACCGGACAGCAGTTGCTTTGTAGATATATGTATTACCAAGAAACGGTATGAGATGTTGTGTGTCAAACACCTCACTATGAACTCATATAAATAGCTCTCTAGCCAAGCAAGTTTATGATGAAGGTGCACAAGATGACACGGATGAAATATGACACTGTCATTCTGCTTCTGGAGGAATATGTCTGTAACCTGCTTTCGTTTAATTGTACTGTTCTGCATATTGTCGAATGTGTTTTACTACGCTTTAGGGTATGGTTTTACTTTCAAATAGTATTATGGGATATTGCTAAATAGAGACTTGAGGCAGATTTCAGTCTTCAAGGTCCAAATGATCACCTGTCTTTTTACCGTGTGGTGGATATCATTGTATACATTCTGAAGCATTAATACTAGACCTGACCATGGTACTGTACTATTCAAAAAATAAATTATTCTATTTTCTAATGTTTTTTGTGAATGTGTAGTATCTATCCAAACTAGAAATTGGCTGGGAAGACACTACACATAGTCCTCAGAGTCGGCTGACTGCCTTAAAGCTGACTCCCTCAAAGCCACAAGAATGACTAACATTTGATATGAGCGAGCAGAATGTGACCTCATTCTTCCAGCCATAACAGAGACAGAACTGGGGTACGTGGGGAAGAGGAGTAAGGCTGGAAGTCGGCCTGATCCTAATGAAGCACACTAAGAAGATGAGTGGGAAGGAGATACATTGCTTAGAGATAATCTTTCTGTGACATGCATTGATCTTTTGCAGGGGGAAGAACAGAGAGAGAGAGAGAGAGAGAGAGAGAGAGAGAGAGAGAGAGAGAGAGAGAGAGAGAGAGAGAGAGAGAGAGAGAGAGAGAGAGAGAGAGAGAGAGGAGACAGAGGATGAGTAAGATGACCCCTCTGGTTCCGGAGGCTTCTATACCTGCCCTCTACCAACAGCTACGAGAAAATCAGCAGCGTCCGACAAGATGGCAGACGGTAAACACGGCCCAAACTCGAACAAAGCTCTGCAGTTGAGGCTGTCATTAAGAACCAACTCACGAGGCCCCAGCTCACCCATCAGCTGGCTGGATGGGGGGATCTGACTGGGAACACAGCCAGCAGCAGGAAACGACTGTAAAATATGACTGATGGACATTCACTTCTAGATATATAGTCAGTCAAGCTGTTAATTACATTACAGGGGTCCACTGAGAAAGTTTATGTGTGTTCCTCTTTCTCTTAGGGGGAGGGGGGTACATAAAAGCTAAGTGCTTGTCATGAAAGAAGTTCATCACTGTCTAACAGAGAGACTTCTTCGAATTCTTTATCGTATGTAATCTGGAAAAGAGATATGAACATCATTAGGTGTTTAATCGTCTATCACTAAGAAGCCGTTGAACACTTTTGAAAGATTTAGAGTGAGGTACAGTATGCAGATGGGGCAGGACATCTTTTTGACCTGTGATAACGACCAAGCCATTGACGCATTCCTTTCTCCCGAACGCAAAGACTCCCAGAGCCTGTAGGTGGTCTTCTTTACCTTAGAGATCAGCTCAAGCCTACCTCCACCCTGGAGCTGTGAATGAGTGGGCCGATGCTGCGTTCTGATTGGACGACACGGAGTTGAGAGGGAGGGGCTGAGAGTGAGTGGTGGAGCTGTGGAGGTCAGCAGATCAATTTGGAATACACACCGTCAGACAAATGGCCACCTGTCAACAGATCCATCACAATTACTAGTTAATTATAAGGTGAGACAGTAGAGGGATGGGTTGAAAGCCTTAGAGGTTGACGTTTTTTTCGCCCCAAACTACTCCTTTAAAAATAGAAATACATGTTTTTGAAAGAGTACCGAGATTACATCAACTAGTCAGACCCTTTGTGTTAACCTCCAAACTGTAGGAATACCTAACGCCACATCCATGCTATTTGTTGGTTATTTGAGTCTGCTTATGTTTCACATTTAGTCTGAAGCCAAACACATTTCAACTTGACATAAGGTAATATATATAGGGTGGTGTCATAGACAAAATAGAAATAGACAGTGGCCGATTACATCTCTCAGTAGCGTTCATAGGCCAGCGAATGGGCGTGCTCTAACTCTGGAAACAGCCTCTCAAGTAGGAAGGGGTCGAATTGGCTTATCACGCCTCAACAGTGAGCAGCGCTGCCAGAAGTACAGGGAGAATACAGAGGTTGATGGATGACTTCCCTGCACACATTTGACAGATTTGTCAGGCAGCGACGATCATACAAAATAAAGTTTTGTGTGGTTCGGTAGTACCTTGGTCTGCCTGGTGCATCAGTGCGACGGATCATCCGAGATCGTTCAACGCCGTTGTTTGATGCACGCCTGCACTTACCCTCGCCCAAACAAGGGGGGAGACGCGTAATCTGAAAGAGCAGCCTGAAATACCGGGGGGTTTATGAAAGACAGAGATGCACGGTGAGTTCTTGCTCTCTTGCCTTAATGCACGAGATCTGTTGGTCAGAGAAATGATTTATATACATGCAATATGTAGTCCTGTAATATTTCTGCGTTAAGTATCACATTGTGGCTCACTGACAGCGTGGTGAGACAGAAGACAAGACGCTTTGTGATCAGCGGCGAGGCTACTCATTGTTCCTGTGCCAGTGCTCCACCCGGCATGATTTAGGCTGAGATAAATTGCAATAAAGGTAATCGTCTGGCTCTTCGCTGGGCCACTGCAGTGCTGAACAAAGGCTTCCTACCTTCTCAAATGTTTTGTTTATGAATAGAAATCATAGGCCAAGACCAGAACATAGGAGTGCACGGGCTTTAGTGACGTGTATTCAGTTCAATTCACTTCATTTATTAACATGTCTATCCATACACTTCTGAATAACTCACACCGTAACACTGCTAAAAAGGCAGCAAAGTGGTGATAATTACTATGTATTTATAACGTTTGCCATTTTTAACCAAGGTACTGAAACGACTTAAATACCGATTTGCCAGTATACATGATCATTCTCCAAATTCCTTTCGGTGTCCTATACATGATTTAAGCAGTCATTATTGTGTATTTGGGCTATGTTAGGTTTTTCTACTGATGCAAGTTTTGGTTTCTAGGTCATGTAATAGATCATTAACCAAGTTATGAGAGAACTGAAATCCCTAACTTCGGCAAGCGAATTGTTTCTCCATACCTAGAATATGTTCCCACTGTAGGCCTACGTTCTCTACACACACGCAAACAAAACACTCTCCAGTGTGTATAAGTGCTGTGGAGTGGTCTACATGAGTAGCCTATCATTTTTCCAGCTCATTAGTAATGAATCATTACCCACGGGCTGACTTGGTTGGTTTGACTTGGCAATTCCAGCCATGCCACTTGGCATGGCAGACATCTTGGCATGTGATAAGCTAATTGACAGGGTTACCACCCAACTTGACTACAGGTTTGTGAGGCTTAAACAGCTATTACTTGGAGAGGCCATCAGGGGGGTACATGTACTGGCTGGTTGTTTGGTATTAAAGCCTGCCTGTCGATCTGTCTTATCAGAGCAGTACAGTTAGACTTGAGATGTCATACTGTGCCCCATAGGTTTCCTTTGATGGATTTAACAAATACTGTGGATGAATAGCCTTTTGAAGGTTGTTTGTCTCTTTCAATCGTGTTAAATGGTGCTCATGTCTCTTTCTGGCACACACTTATCATTTTCTGTCTTTCTCACTCTCTCTCGCTCTTGCAGAGTGCTTGCTATTTCCTGTAAGGGCATTTGTTTTGGGACTGAAGGTGAAAGTTATCCCTCTTTCCAGTGTTGTCGTACAGTGCGCCAAGTGCTTTATTACTGTGCTGCACAGTGAAGACAGCAGCCACTGGCCCATATCCCAGCCTAACTCGCTCAGAGGTCATTTTGGTGTCGTAGAGGATGCTTGCTGACAAATAATTGATTGACCAGGGTGATTTTTACATATTTCAAATATCACATTGGTTGATGTATAGCATCGTGTCTCTGGGTGTGGAGGTGGCCTGGGCCATGTCAGTTTGTGTCCTTGTTTTAGGGAATTGTACACCCTTCCCCCCCAGGAAATTCCAAACTATTTTTTTTTCTTCTTTGGTATGTGTGGATAGTGACAGTGAGCTGAATGAAGATCACAGCAAAAGCGTTTGTTAAAGGATGTTCGTATCACTTTGAACCTCTATGCTTGCTTTGAAG
This sequence comes from Osmerus mordax, assembly GCF_038355195.1. Taxonomy (NCBI): domain Eukaryota; kingdom Metazoa; phylum Chordata; class Actinopteri; order Osmeriformes; family Osmeridae; genus Osmerus; species Osmerus mordax. The sequence goes on along the minus strand of NC_090052.1, from coordinate 17,430,952 downwards.
TAAATATGGACCATAGTGATACAGTTAGTCTACGGTAAGAACTAGGGTTCAAAATGAAATTGATGAATGACTGGTGGATAAACAAAACATGATTCTACTTTTCATAAATTGGGATCTCTCCCATGGTGCTGTCTTCCTGTTGGCACACTGGTTCTGTTCTGGCTGGCTGACCTGTCCGACCTTTGATCCACAGTTCATCAGTTCACCGCTGAAACTTTTATATAACCCTGTAGTCCCAACATTGAATTCCAAGAGTGTCTCGTATATCAGTTTGTGAATACTGTGTTTGTTCCTGTCCCTTTTGTTGGCTGATGTTTTCTAGTCTTGCCCAACAATATGCATTGTGTGTCTGTGTGCTGTGGCTTTGTAACATAAGCCACTGAGTATGTTTGTTCACCCTCCTCTCCCCTCCCCCTGCTCCCCCCCCTCACTTGTTGTCAATGTTCCGATGGAGCTGATACCAGGCCGGTGCTGGACAGTGGGGGAAAAAAAAGCATCACCCCAGAGTGAAACCTGACTTGGGAGTCGTCTTAGCTTGGTGCTGTTGGACCCAGCGCAGTAACACTCCAAACCAGTTATACAGTACTGTACTCAGAGAGGACAAAAACCTGCTGACAGTTGATGAGATCCTGAAGTTGCTCACAGTCGATTCCTGGGTGTGAGTACCTGGAGAACAAGTCTGGATCCCGGTCTGTCTCGGTGCCTCTCTCCAGCCTCATGGCTCTACGTTGACAGCGCCCCTCGTCTGCTCACAGTATAATAATTACAGCACTGTAGCACTTAAAGGCACATGTCTGTGGATGCCATCATTTACACATTCCTTCCATTTAGGAACGGGGGGGGGGGGGGGGAAGCGGGAAGAAGGACTGGACAATTCCATCAAAGCTCGTTTAGCACCTCTCATTCCTGCTGCTAGGAGGAGACACCTGGACACAGAGGCACCCTCCATCCCTTTCTTTCTCTCTCTCCCTCCCTTTCTCTCTCTCCCTCCCTCCCTTTCTCTCTCTCTCTCTCTCCCTCCCTTTCTCTCTCTCCCTCCCTTTCTCTCTCTCTCTCCCTCCCTTTCTTTCCCTCCCTTTCACTCCCTTTTCCCTCCGTGTCTCTTTGCTCAGTGGTGACGCAGCCACCTGGGCATGTTGTTATCTGTGGATCCTTTGTCCGCACTATAAGTGACTTAGAGAGAGAGGGGCGCTATTGGAATTCGGATCATTGAGGTGGACTATTCAGTGGATCAAACCGTTTGTGATAGCACACGATCTGATCACGACCTGACCTCTGTCAATGGTCACGCTTGTCCAATCCTGTTTTTGCCATCTGCATCAGCTCTGTAGTGCGCTACATTTTTGTAATCCCACAGCTGGACGTGGGTTTGTGTGTTTGTTTGGTTAGGCGGTCAGTAGTACAGTGTGGATGGTGATGTTTATATGAGTATCAGGAAGGGCAGGCTGAGTTGATTTCCGGAGAGATGGGAGGGTTGAGCTGTTCATACTCCATGCCCTTCCTGTCAACTCAGGCCCCAACACACCCCTAAATGTTTTTCCACTACGCACTCACTTGTGAGTGTAGTCACTTGTGCGTGTGCAGTGAGGGAGCGTGTGTCAGCAGTAATTGCCATGTTGACTTTACTGATGTCAGGCACTTATCATTTGGGTGATCGGGCACATTTTGCAGAGCTGTGCACACAGCTGGAGATCCTTGGATGTTTTCATCGGGTATGGGACCAATTAGTGGACTGTAAACTGGAACCAGCCGTGACAGACACCGGTCTTGTGGAAGAAGGTTTCACAGAGACTCGTGTTTTAGAAACCGGAGGAAGCCTTTCGGGCATGTCCTCAACTCGTGTCTGCTGGTTTTTCGTCCCCGGTCCGTTTTTTTCTGGGTGTGTTGAAGGGTTCTAAATGCCAGGGTGGTTCCCCCTTAAGGCCTCTCCTGTTTACATGTGGATGTCATGCACAGTGGCCAGCTGAATATGTAGGGAAGTGTGACAGAGATGGGAATAGAGGAGACTATAATATAGGCCAGGGCTGACCCATTGATAGTTGTCTGACATCTCAGTGTCATCTCACTGTGTTATAGTCTTCATTGTAAGAACTTATCAGACACTTTTTTCAAAAGTTTAGAGGAGAGGATTGGAACCAGGGCTATCTTGATCTAAGGGCAAATGTTCCACCACTTGGGCATAGTCACTAATCTGTGCTGTAAGTCCAATAGGCTCTGTAGGAAAATCATTTAAACACCAGGCTGATTCTGTTTGAAAAGAGGAAAATGAATACGTAACAGTTCTTATCTCCGTGACAGGTCATTTCCTTCTTGAAGCCACATAAAACAATTTCTATCATTTATTTGTTATCTTAACTGGTATTTTGTCTTGGATATTACATAGAACGTTCTGAGGTTGACTCTATCATGAACAATACTTGTTTTTACGTGTGCCTGAAGCCAAAACCATAGCGGGAATAACTGCCTTTATACCTAGCATCTGGGGGGTTATTTTCAACAACTGTTATGGTTGTAGTCCCACTGACACCTAACCTAGTGTGTGTGTGTGTGTGTGTGTGTGTGTGTGTGTGTGTGTGTGTGTGTGTGTGTGTGTGTGTGTGTGTGTGTGTGTGTGTGTGTGTGTGTGTGTGTGTGTGTGTGTGTGTGTGTGTGTGTGTGTGTGTGTGTGTGTGTGTGTCAGAAAGGTATGCAAGCTGTAACGTAAAAGAGTCATAATTTAGGCCGACAGGTACACATAGGTGACTTGCTCCAGGCCTGTTCTCTCTGCAAAGACGTCTCTCATTGGTTGTCGGTGGGTTTTGAAGTACTGATAGGTGATCTCCTCCCCCCTCCTCCTTTGACCCTCACTCCCTATGATTGCTTCCCCCCCCTTGCTTGAGGCCTTTCGGTGGAGAACCCTTTTTTTAATGATCTGCTGTTAAACGGCGCAGGTCTTCAGATGAGTGTTGTGATAGGTCCGTACACAATAGCTGGCATTACCTTCTAGTGAAAGACAGGAATCAGAGCAGAAGAAAAGGCTAATCGTTTGGTGTCCACGGATAGATACCATTTATTTTCTCTGGGAGCCTGAGGATATTTGCTTTAATGGCTGTGGTTTGAGATACCGAAGATCAATATGACTTGTCGGGTGTTAGCCCTTTAATACTGTAAACAGTATTAAAATATAGATTTGTAGATATTCCCGGTTCTCTGCACGCACACAACAAAAACACAAGATTCTCAGAAAAATGACGTCCTATGTTCTTCCCCCGTCAAAGCTACTTAACTGTCACATTTGTGATATTTACATAGGGACCAGTCTGTTGGTTCTATTTTAATCCCACTTAGTACTGCTAGTTTATGTACCCTTAGTATAGTTAGTCCACATATTAAAATTTTTGGTATATATTTATTGTATGCACCTTCCTGCCAAAGCAAATTCCTTGTCTGTGCAAACTTTCATGGCGAATAAATCCCATTCTGATTCTGATTCCATTCTGGAGTGAAGAGGAAATGCTCCTAACGTAGGCTTTGATCCTGACAGGACCAGAGTGGTCTCTACTGGTTGGGTCTGGGAGGTATGACACGAGCACACCTGGTGACCTCACACACGGCGCAAGACAGGAAGCAGTGGCTTTCACCCGTATAGGTTACTCAGGGTTAACACTCTCTAACTCACACACACACCCACACACACACCCTTTTGTTGTGTGAAGGTTGAATCGGTTATTTCAAGGAAAGAGGCGTGTGTGTGTGTGTGTGTGTGTGTGTGTGAGATAGAGGGAGAGAAAGGGATGTATGTTTCTGGATTTGTGTGTTGTTGGACTTGTCTGGAGCCAATGCCCTCAGTCACCCTCAGACAGCTTCTCATATGTCTTAGCAAGTTTCTTTTCTAGAACTGGATGCACACACACACACACCAATACACACAGTATATCATTCTTCATCTGGCCTCGCCCAATGGTTGGTTGATGTCTGTGTGATGGATAGATAATTAGATTTCCCCCTTGCCTGTCATTGGCCTGCTCTCTCTTAGTAGGGTATTCGGCTGTGGTGAGTGAGTCGTTCGGCAGACAGACGTCCAGCACAGCCCATATGTCCGCTCAGAAGATGGCCCGAGTCACATGGAGAAACATTTGCTTGTTGGCTGTTAAAACCGAGTCTTTTGCTGCCAGTTAGTTATAGAAGGGGTGTATTGTTCAGATTTATTACTCGTCTCGTTTATCCGGTCAAGTGGCAGTCAGGGAACTGGGGTCGCATTTTTGATTGGTGGTCTTACTGCTTCTGTCATAGATCAAAGAGCCCAGTGTCATCACTCAGCAGTTCTGGGTCTTTTCAGATGGTCGTTTAGGGTCGTATGTGGTCCTCCTCCCCTCCACGGCCCTCAGGTCATTCTGTCCTCCATCCAGGTCACTGGCTTTTAATGGGCCAGATGGGGAGAGGGTGCGGGAGGGTGGTAAGAGGCGTTAAACACACGGAAGGAATTGATTCTTGCGTAGCAACGGCAATATCCAATCAGTGTAATGGGCCGCATTGGGGTTTGTGAATGGTGTGCGTGTTTGTGTGCGTGGATTGTTTGTCTTCATTTGAGTATGGCATGCCGGGTGCGAGTTCATCGACAGGAAGTAAGAGAGGATGTTGGTCTTGAACCACAGAAGACTGCCCAGGGGTCAATATTCCATCTCTGACTGAGCCGGTTTGATTGCCATGTTTGAAATAGCCAGTCCACTTCCAATGATTCCTATTACTCTGAGGGGACTTTCAAACATTATGCACGCTGTTAATTATGGATTGGAGTGAAAATGGGAGTATAAAGCTCGGTGGGTTAGTGATCTGCAGATCAAGAGCTCACAGACTCGTAGGTTCAAATATCCCTGTACGCCTCATTGGATAAAAGCGTCTGCTACATTAATGCATAAGATTACATATTTAACATAACTGGGGCTTACAGTTCCCATAGCTAGCATTATAGCTCCTCTGAGACTGACAGAGGATCCAGAGGCACTACATAGAGCTGCAGTATTACTCTCTGAACCAATCCAGGCTCTTAACCACTGTTGGACATCTGCGGGAAGTCCGTTTTACTTGTCTGGACGTCGATTTATTCCCTTGAAAACTCCAGTAACTGCTTTGAGAAGGCCTAGTTACAGCAGCCACGAGAAACCATTAGTCCAGAACCTAAGCCCAAGACTTTCCTTTGGATTTGCCTCTGAGGGTTTGGGCGTGTATTTCTTCCCATAACGTTTTGTCATAACCATATAGTATTTAGTCAGGTTTAGGGTCCTCCTCGGGCTTATATTGATCAGCATTGTGAGCTATAAGTAGAGTTAACATTACGTTCCCAGGACAGACATTTATATGAGAGCAGCCCCTGGAATGTCACCCCCCAACCAGATGTCTGAAGATGAGAGGAGCATTTTCTTTTCGCATTTTTGGAACTGTTCCCAGTTGTGTGTGTGTGTGTGTGTGTGTGTGTGTGTGTGTGTGTGTGTGTGTGTGTGTGTGTGTGTGTGTGTGTGTGTGTGTGTGTGTGTGTGTGTGTGTGTGTGTGTGTGTGTGTGTGTGTGTGTGTTGAGAAATGTAAGTGGTGAAATGTGCCTGCCTGCCCTGCAAAGCTGGCTTGTCTCACGGATGTCCTCCCTGGGTTCCGTACTGAGGGGTGAAGGTTGGTGCAGTGTGTGCCGGGCTGTCAGAGGGGTGCTGTGTTCACTCTGAATCGGCTACTTCTCTTTCTCTCTTGCTCTGTTTTCCTTCTCCAACTCTCAGATGGACGACACTGGTGTCGATCCTCCTCTTCGCCCCCCTCTCCTCTTCTTCTCTCCGTTTGTGTGTCGGCTGACAGAGATGTTGTGAGAGACTGTTTGTAAAGTCAATCCCCCCCCCCCCCCCCACGTTGACCCCACCATTCCCACGGTCACTGCCTTCTCAGGCCCTCTACTGCTTACACACACACACACACACACAAACACAGCGCTATTAATATGCTCGATCTGAGTCACATCTAATCAAACTGTTGGAGGCTTGTGCTGCAGCGGGTCTGGTGTGTCCTCCAGGCTGGAGGCTTGTGCTGCAGTGGGTCTGGTGTGTCCTCCAGGCTGGAGGCTTGTGCTGCAGTGGGTCTGGTGTGTCCTCCAGGCTGGAGGCTTGTGCTGCAGTGGGTCTGGTGTGTCCTCCAGGCTGGAGGCTTGTGCTGCAGCGGGTCTGGTGTGTCCTCCAGGCTGGAGGCTTGTGCTGCAGTGGGTCTGGTGTGTCCTCCAGGCTGGAGGCTTGTGCTGCAGTGGGTCTGGTGTGTCCTCCAGGTTGGAGTGAAGCAGAAAGGTCATGCATGGTCATCACACAGGGCCTGAGATCTGGCACGGCGGAGCTGTGGTATCAGAGTCTGTGCCAGGGCCCCGAGGGGGCGGGGGGAGGAGACAGGAGCAGGGGGGAGGAGACAGGAGGGGGGAGGTGGAGGGGGAGGACTCTCCTTTGGAGGTCTCCCCATCTCGCGTGGTTGTTTTTTCTCTCCATTTCTGCCACCCAGAAGCTCTGTCACATAAACACGGCCGGCTCTTCGTAAGGCATTCTTTGAATTGTTTGTGCTCCGACAACATGTTAGCAAATGCAGCTGTTTCCAAAGCAAAACTAATATATGTGTAATGGGACCTTGTTTGGGATGTTTCAGCCTGGTCCATTAGCGGCTCATGGAAACTGAGTTTCTCCCTCCCTCTGCTGCCTCAGTGGTTTTAGTCAGAAGGATGTGTTTACCCTTCCTTAGACACTCTACTGTAGAGTCAATGACACAAAAGATGAATGAGACTCAGGTAAGTGGTCAGACTAAAGGCGTTAGCATTGTGCTGCCCGTTGCTGCCCGTCGCGGAGGAAAGCAGGGCAAGTGTTGCTTCGGGGAGGCTGTCAGGAAGCCGGACGCTCTCTGCAGCTCGGAGACAGGAAACGCTTGCAAGAGGGGGTTTCCATGGAAACCAAATCAGGTGAGGGCATTAACAGGAAGTAGAGCTGGCAGAAAGAGAGGGGTGGAGACAGAGCAGGGAACGAGCCGAGAGCTGCCAAAAACCGCTTACCGTAGCCAAATCTGCCCTGTGGCGGCTCTCCCCAAAAACTCAGCCATCATAAATATGTTATGAGAGCAGAGAGGAGAGGGGGTCTGGAAGGAGGAATAAGGAGCTGGATAGCTCTGACATGCTGATGTGAGTAAACAAAGGAGGAGGAATGATCCGGAGATAAAGATTGTGCCATTAGAGGGTAAAGGGATTTGCAGTAAAGAGGGCGAGGTAAGCAGCTATCTTGGAATGCATTGTACATTTGAATCAAATGAAAAGCATAATAGTGTAATAAAGATAAACATCAGCTGTCTTTTTCGTTCCGCTGTGATTATCTCTAAGAACGCAATTATCTGTAATTAATATTTTCATTATGTAGGGTCTGTGTGAGCGTGTGTGTGTGGATGTACGTCACGTGTAATGCAGTTTGGATGACAATGGTGTTGGAGATGGTCAAGTCTTCAGGGTAGCACCAGTGGTAGCCAGCGGTACCTTGGCTCCAGGCCTGGTGCAGATCGCTGGTTAGACAGCAGCTCTGCACTAGTTACCACAGGGGCGTTCAGCATCACAGTAACGTCTTCTGTCAGCTGCCTGGGAGAATCTCGATGTGTCTCTCCCGTTTCTGTGTCTATGTGTCTCGTTCCCCACCTACCTCTCTGTCCAGCTCTCTTAGAGATTCCTTGTTTTCTCGGTGTCACTCTGGGTGGCCCGTTCTGTTGAAGACGACGGACGTTCTGTCCCGTCGCTCTCCTACGCAGCCTCATTTGTCGTAGTCCAGGGACCCAGTTCTGTCTGACCAGAGCACAGCGTGGCCTGGACAGCACTATCCACCTTCTGGACAAGGCTATTTTCTCTTCAAGTTACGTAAGAAGGCCTCAGCATTGAGTGTATGACTGTTGCTGTGGTTGTGTGTCAAGGTGTTTTGAAGTTTTTTTTTTCCTCTCGGATCAGAGCAGCTTTCTTCCGCTTATGTTTCAGTATTAGCAAGTCGTTGGCTGCACCGGGCTGTTTCCTCTGTAGGACGATTGGTTGGTCTGTGGTTTGGTGGTGGGGACCTCCACAGAACGGCGTGTCTAATCTCTCTCGGTTCACTTGGTCATTTTCAAGGAGGCTCCAAACCCCCGTTTCGCTTTTCAGAGCCACGCTGTATATCATCGCAGCGGTTGCTCCAGCTTAAAAGCTCTGGGAACCTGTAATTAGCGGAGTACTTAAAATTCTTAGATAGGATTTTATGGGCCTAATTGCTGTAAACATGTTTGATGGTTGCGAGCATTCTTGACAGAGCCCCAGTGGAAAGGTTAGACTGCAGACGAGAGGAGCCGTGGCAGATAAACCTTCCCCCAGGACACTGTTCCTCTCTGCTGTCATATCTCAGTATTGACTGATGTCTCTTGGTCTTGTTTGTTTGAAGCTGAGGGGTACAGAGTCCTCTGTCACCTTTGGATATCAGGCGGACTGTACCACTGCTCTCTGAGAGGGGGTTTGTTAGTTTAATGGAGGAGTCTGTAGCTGTCCATAAGGAGTATGTGGTCTGATTAAGCATGACCTCACCCCCCCCCTCTTCATTTAGAGTTAACTGGATGACTCGGCAGCAAGCTGTTTACCGTATGGATCGAGGCTCTGACTGCCTGGGGCGTGTGCTGAGGCAAGAGTCTGCAATGTATCTTATGCTTCCTCATGTTGTCTTTCCTTTCCCTCCTTTTCAGATCCTGACACACATGACTGGGACTAAAACTCTAGGGTTATCATTTCTGGAGGCAGCCATCAACGTGACGAGGGACAGCTTGGAGTGGTGACTCAGCGAATTGACCGAAACTTGAGTTTCCTCGCCGGCCCACGAGAGCCCTGCCCCAGTGTGTGTGAGGAGAGAGAGCCCAAGCAGCCACCATGCCCATCCTGAAGCAGCTCGTGTCGGGCTCGTCGCAGACCAAACGCCGCTCGCGTATGGACCTGACCCGCGAGATGATCAGCGCCCCGCTGGGCGACTTCCGCCACACCATGCACGTGGGCCGCAGCGGCGACGCCTTCGGAGACACCTCCTTCCTCAGCACCCGCTCCGGGGAGCCCCCCCGCGAGGCACAGGCCTACCCTCACTCGCCCCGCCCGGGCCTGCTGTCCCGCACCTTCCGGAGCAGCAAGCGCTCCCAATCCGTCACCAGGGTGGACCAGCCCTCGGGTGGCTCGCCCACCTACGTCAAGAACGCCATGTCCCTGCCCTTCCTCAACGACGAGGACGGCGACCGAGTGGAGGGGGGCAGGGTCCCCAAGAGCCTGTCCTCCAGCCCGCTGAAGCAGCCCAACGACCTGGATGGACGGCCCTCCAACGGGGCGGCCGGTGCCCGCTCCCTGGAGCTGGACGAGAGGAGCTTCGGGGAGCTGACGGACCTGCCCGGCTTCATGCAGCCCTACGGAGGGGGCATGAAGAAGGCCGAGTCGGTCATGTCCTTCCACATCGACCTGGGCCCCTCCATGCTGGGGGACATCCTGGGGGTGATGGAGAAGGAGGACGACGACCTGGGCTACGAGGAGGGCGGGAACAGCGAGGGCCGCTTCTCGCCGCCCCCCGGCGCCCACGGCGACGGGGAGGACGGCACGGAGGTCGGAGGGGAGGAGGAGGAAGAGGAGGAGGAGAAGGAAGAGGAGGAGGAGAAGGAAGAGGTGGAGGATAGAGGAGAGGAACGGGAGGAGGAGGGAGAGGAGGAGGAGGAGGTGGTTGAGGTCGAGTCGCAGCAGTCCTCGGAGCGCCCCCCCAGCTCAGGGGATCTGGAGCAGGAAAACGGCGGTCCCTACACCCCAGAGTACACTCCGGAACTCCAGCCCAAACGTCTGCTCCACCTGGACAGCTGCTCCGTATCCAGCTCTGGATCTGCCGCCGCCGCGGACGACAAGCCGGCCGGCCAGGCCCGGGGAGGGGACACGGATAGGGCCGCCTTCAGCGTCCCCCCGGAGGAAGAGAGCAACTTCTCCTCCTTCATGGAGGACGAGGATGACGAGATCCGCGTATGAGTTCCGTCGAAGCGCCGTCCCAGCCCAGGGTCGCAATGTTCACCGGAATGAATCGGCTGCCGTGTTTCCGTGGGAGTACAAGTGCGTTGGGCAAGGAGGGGACGCGAAGGGCCTGGTGTGCCTGCGGAGAGAATCCGCGGCACGGTTCTGTCTGCAAACACCATCCGTCATCCTGCTCCCAGTCCTCCGATCCGCACACTGAGGGAGCTGACACGGAGGACAAAATGTTGTTAGTTTAATATGGAACATTCCGGAATGTTGGGACGAGCGGGAGGGGAAATAAAAGACTTGGGGGGTGGGGGGGGGGGGGGCACTTTGTCCACTGTCACCATAATACCGTTTGTGTCACAAATGACTATTGCTTAACTCTCTTTTCCTTTTATGTCTTCTTCCTCTTCTTCTGTTATCTTTGCCGGCTGAGGGCACTGCGAGGGCCAATACGGCGTGTTGGAGTGTTCCGTCTCTGGCTCGAACAGAGCAGTATGTCCCGACGATGGGGCGTGTCACAATAAAGAGGCCTGTCTCTCTACTGGGTCCAGCTGTGCTGCCCGTAGCATCCTTCGCCACACGCTCACCAAGTACCAGAACAGAGAGCCGTGAATCGCTGTCCCAAGCCCCGTCCATACCAGCTGACATTGTTTCATGACACAACGTTGGCTGTGTTTGTACCACAGCTCAGCCCCAACCGTTTCCTGCCATAAAAAAGGGAGCCTGGAGCCAGGAGACATGTTTACCCGAACGGAGGACTTAACTACTCCGTCTAATACTAGGTGTTGATCAGGATCGGTCTGGCTCTTAGCCGTAGCAGATAGATTGCGGTTAGGACTGTAAACCTTTGTGGGGAATGCGGGAAGCTGGAGAGCAGTGCCTGTGTATACACACCAGACTTAAGAGGAGGATGTGTGAGAGGGGGCTTCCAAAGGGTTAGTGTGTGCTCCAACTTCCTCTTTCTCTCACCTGCAGGTCACTCCCTTTTTAAATCGCCCGATTCAGAAGAAACAGAAACGCATCGATCCTGGATGATTGTTTCTGTACGACTTGGTTGTCGTAGATATGTTTTGGCTGCATATCGGTTGTCTTGTAATGCAGAGCCAGATGACACTCTGATGCTGTCTGATGCTAACCACATCCTTCCTTTCTCGTAGGCCTAACTGACAACCGGCTTTAAACATGCACTGTGGTGCAGCTGTGTCTGGTGTTTCAACCCCAGCGTCGCTAATTCTAAGTCGAGTAGTATTGCTAGCTCTATAACTTTTCACACGTGAAAAAATGAATGGCTACAGATGGAGATGGCCACAGGTGTCCAGGTCGCCAGGAAGCACTGCTACAGCAGACACTAATATACGAAATAGCTAATGATATGTCATGAAGGAAGAAAACAAAAGTGTCATGTCTTAACGTGCGTTTTAGAAAAAGGGCTACCTAAAAACAAGGATTTTTTGGTCGAATGATTTGCCCACATTTGCATTAAGAAGGATGTTAGTGATGTGTGGCGTTCATTTCCTTATCTGTGTGCTATCCTTCTCTCGGATAGAGCAGTGAAAGGCAGCATTAGGACCGTATGGCTTGTCAGTTCACGTTCATGCACACGCTAATGTGCAGTAGCGGATAGGATGATTCCTAGTTGTCACGGAGACCGACAAATGTGCCAAATCAGTTTTTGAAATGAAGAATTGCTTTTGTCATGGAAGGCTGTCACATCTGCCTGGCATATTTTTCTCATTTCATCATATTATTGATAAAGATGAGACTCCCTCTGTCTCACATACTGCTTATTCCTGAAAGAAAATAGATAGTGCTATGCCTCAGAGAAAAGAATGAAAACAAGGTTGAAAGGACCGTTCAAGGATAGATAGTTTGCAATTCTCTTTCCAGGCAACACTTCAACACTAATAAACTCTAGAACATAGGGGATTGGACTGTTTCAATTGTAATCGTTCAATTGTAGCCCCACATTGAAATACCCACTGGTGAAAGGATGTGATATTGTTTCATGGAAATTGAATTCCAGTTGCTATTTCCTTTGTGTGTATGTGATGAAGCTGTACATTTCGCTTGCTCTCCTTCTTTCTTTACTTTTGGAGTAAAAATAATGTATATTTCCACTCTCCTGACTTGTCATTCCTAAACAACTGTTATATTTTTCAATAAAAGTGAAGTTGGACATTTTCTAAATTCCAGTGTTGAAACTGTAATGATCTTCCCTTTCCTTCCTCATCCTATATCCTCATGGTGCTTTGCTTTGACTTTTCATCCCCCTTATACCACGAAGGAAGGAAACAATCCCAGACTTCCTGGAAAGGCTCTTCGCATCCATGCAGCGCACTCGGTGTCCCCAGAGAGCGTCGTGTGAGGAAGAGAAAGGGCCTGTCCACACCAACTACGACCTCAGCAAATAGCATGCGTGCCATTTCTTCTTCTGATGTGCATGAAGCTTTGTACACAGATTCTAAAATGCCCGATGGCTTGGGTCATAAGGGCGTTCCATCCCCTAATGCACTGCGGTGTGGCAGCCATGCCCGATTCAGCTAGCTGAGCCCTCAGAGCGTAGCACCGCTTTGTACGTTGACTAAGGTGCCCCTGACCCTGAACTGCCCCTCTGACACAGCTGTGTTCAGGCTCCTCCCCCCCCCCCCCCCCGGTGTAATGGGGCTGCAGTGGAGTGAGGGATGGGGGAGGGGTCGGAGACAAAAACCAGAACGGGGGGTCTCTTTGTCCTGCACGACCGAGCGGTCTGACGGGCGAGAAACTGATGCGACATGGCGGCAGCTCGTTAGGCGGGTTTAGAGGCTGGCTGGCCTCAGTCAGCCCAGGGTAGGACCTCACCCTCACTGAGGCTGGGGGCCCCCAGCTTCAGCCTCCATGCAGACGGAGCTCGGAGGCTCGGGGATGAGGTGCTCTGACGAGCATCCTGTACAGGGCCACAGGTCAGCCCTGGTTACTCTCTCCCATGTTCCCACTCCCCGGTGCCTGCTTTTGGGCTTATCCTGGATCTCCTCCCACTCAGCATGTTTAACCCCACACTGATCTCGACCGCAATCACAATACACTGCTCTCTGTCTTCTTCTTGTCCCTTTTCAACTCCTTTAGTTCAGTTGTAGGCCCCGCATCCCACCGGCACGCTGTATCAGATTTATGCTGCAGAGACGAGTCTAAAAAAAGGAATTCATAAGGAATTGCCTTCATTGACCTGGTTTAAACCAGCCCGTTTGCATGGATCGGCGTGATCGATACAGAGCGGCCTTGCTTGCGTCTGAAAATAAGTTGCGTTTTGCTGTATCACTGTGACGTTAGTTTCGGCACTGTTCCACTGTGTGTTTTGAGCTCAAGAAGGTATCTCCATTTATTCTGGATTTGCTTTATCATGGGGATCAGTATGGTGCCTGTGATCAAGCACCTTGGTTCTACTGCCACCTAGTGGTCCTAGGAACTCAGGTTTGGAGAGGGGCGTGTCAGGGGGGAGACTGCGGTGTAAACAGGAGATCATGTTTTTGTTGAGGCACACAAGTTTTAACCTTGAACATATAATAAGTTTGGATTTCTAAAGTTAACGTTAGAAACTTCACATCTGTTGCTATCTATTCATTTTGTTACAGAATGCACTCGGCAAGGATTGTCTTCCCAACAAAAGCAGAACATTTCAGCTCCATGTAGCTGTTTCTCAATTTCCGATTTAGGGCTAGTGTCTCACATCTCTTTACAGTGCCTGTGGGGGAAAAATGGCTGCAGCTGTCATTGAAGTTATTCTGTGTTTTCACCAGTGGGGGGCTCTCTTTGCCTTAACGTTGACTTTGCAAGGAGCCCCTGCCTGGACACACTGTGTTTTCCGCCAAATTCCATGAGCAGACTTCCAATCCTTCCAGGAGGTATACTAGCATGCAGAAATCTGGAAAGCATTAACCAACCTGCTGGTGGAGGGAAGCGGCTGGGGAGGGGCTTGTGGGGGTGGGGGGTTGGAGGGGTGGGGGATGGGAGAGAAAGGGAACAGAATGCATGATTGTTCATCAACTGCCTCTTTGCCTGGCTTTGCTCTCTTTCTTCTCCCCCACACACACACCCCGACTCCCAGGCTCTGCCCCCCCCCCCCCGCACACACACACACACACACACGTGTACCACTCCCTCAGTCAGTCAGATATTTGCCCATCTTTTTGTCTTTGCCGTGCTGTTTGGGAGTCCTGTTTTTTGGCTCGTAAACAAACAGCCATTTCTGCCATGTAGATCTCGGCAAGACGTCGGGAGACGAGTGGGCAAGTGGGTGTCTCGCGAGTGCGTGTGTGGGTGTGTGTGTGTGTGGGTGTGGACTGAGTGGGTGTGTGTGGAGTCAGGCTGTTAGCTGGCACAGAATGGGAGGCGGAGAGCCATGGATGAGATCCCAAATGTGTGTTTGAGGTTAGCCGAGAGCAAGAGGATCTGGATGGCATCCAGACATCTTTTCCCATGGTCTGATATACATCTACCACCAAACATACACACGATATCTGGGCGGGTACACTGTATGACATAGTTGTGAGAAGGCTCGATATTTTAAACATGCTCTGCCTGTGTGCTTGCGTACTGTTTTTAGGAAGAAGCATCAACAAGTAGCAATTATGAGAATGGTCCTGAGAAAAGTTGAGATGGTAGATGAGATGCAGAAAATCTTTGTGTCGTTTACATGTTGATTTGATCTACGATTCGAACTTCCTCTAGGGGGCTTGGTTTTGGCCAAGTGTGTGGTGTTTGCTTGAAGTATTTCCAGTGACTGTGTGATCTACTTGAATAGTCTGTTGTCATGTCATGTTAAATGTTTGTTGTTCCTTGTCCTAAACTTCCTGCTTTGCTCTCGCAAGAAAATCGGATCCAGATATGTTTTTCTTGTGAATCATATATCTGACAAAGTCCAAAAAAGTCAATAAAAAACAACAGCCAAGAAACGGTAACATTCTCTTTTTCCGGTGTATTCTCAGTGACCTCTAGGATTGAATATTGCATATTGAGGATGACGAATATTGGCCTAACAGGACTACAGAAAGTAAACATTCCAATGCCTAGTGCTGCTGACCTGCGAGCCCCTCAACCGGGGTCTGCAGGGATGGTAGGCGACCACACGCACAGCGGGGGAAGGTGGAGGATGGACCCCGTGCCTCTCAGTATCCTCAGCTTATACGGCTGCAGACTTTGGGGTTTCGATAAATCTCTTCAGTCCTCTCAACAGAGGTTGGGATCTCTCCCAGGGATGGCTGCTGTTTGCGCAGGTCATTCTGGCTCTGAATATGACTTTCTCAGATGGAAACAGTTTTCCCAGAGAAACCTTGGTCTTCCTTCACTCTTTCCTCTCCAGTAAGTTGTGCAACAAGCTGCCAGTTTCCTTTATAAATCTGGAGATTGGGTCATGGCTCTTTTGGGCTGGGCTCAGATCTACTGTCTTAAATCTCGCTTTTCCATTAGTTCAGCCAACATGGAGGAATTGGCATTTAACTTTGCAGAGCTAATGGATGAAGTCAGTGATTTTTATGTTCATACATACTGACTTGAAGACATTGTCTCAATTTGTGGCCATTTGTACCTTATCCTCCATTCAAATTAAACTGTATAAATGCAATAATTTATTTTAAATGCTCTGTCATATTCCCCCAGGTTTGTGAAAACAGTGATCATTCGGATACTTTACACAAAGGCTCAAAAAGATCCTCATCTAAGCCCACACCAAATCCTCCACGATGCTTCTATTTTCCATATCTGTGACTTTCCATTCTCCCTCTCCTCATGAGTCCTGCGCAATGGCTGTTCTGACGTTGAGTCACTCTAGTGAAGAGAAGAGCAGCTCCGACAGCCTCGTGGTTCTCCTGGAGACCGAGCCTGACCTGCACTGAGCCATGACCACATGGACTGGGGCGGTAGCCCCAAGCTCCACAGCCCCCATCCCTCAACGGCCCTCCCACCTTGCAGCCCTCCAGGCCCCAGCCTCCAGCCCATAGCCCTTCAATGGTCCAGCCCTCCAGCACTCAGCTCTGCCCCCTCCAGCCATCCAGCTTTCCAGCCCCCAGCCTTCCAGCTGTAGCCCTCCACCCTCCAGTCCTACCAGGTAGCCGCGTTCCCCCAGCCTTTATTCTGTCCCGAAAAGAAGACCTGATCTCACATTCTCTACTCCCACACACTCCCCTGGTCCATAGGAAGTGGTGTAAGTGAGTAAAGGAAGACTGTGAGATCTATGTGACGAAGTACATTTTCACTCCCCCGCTTTACCTTCATCTCTTGCCTGAGAGCCATACGGGCCAAAAGCACAGGAAGTAACGGATCTGGGGAAGTGTAGGTCGGGTTGTTAAAGTCTAGAGGGTAGCTCGCATGTTTGTCATACTGTGAGGCGGCTTCCTTGCCAGTATAGACTTGGCGCCGTCCCAGCAGGCCATATGTCCATACAATGCCCTCCTTGTTTGGCAGAGCCTGGCCATGCATTCAACTATGGGGAGCCAGGGTCAGAACTGACCAGGAAGTAGAAGATCACTAAGGGTAATTCCCCATAGGCAGACATTAACCTTTGACCGGCCCGCTGCCCCTCCCCATCTTAATGTTCCCCCAAGTACTGCCGCCATAATGACTAATGACGGTTCCCTCTCTGCAGGGGCACTCTGATGAAGGCCGCACAATCACTTGTTATTACCCTGACCTTCAAGCATTGAATGAGAGACATCAGACTTCCACAGCAATGATACATCTCTTGTATTTCCCGCTTTGCAGTAAAAGTTCATTGATGCCTGAGGCCTTGAGAAATATTGTATAACCTCGTGGGTCCAGCCAAACGTTTTAAAACCTTTTCAAACTCAAGATGTCTGAATGAGCACATTTTGTATCTGGCACTGAACTGCAATTTCTGGGTCTGCTGAAAGCATGTGATGGGCCAGGACCTCGCTGATAAGATATTCAGATGGGACAAAGTGTTTCGCTCGATAAAGTCATATTAGGCCCTACTCCGCCACGCATCTCTCACTGTCTACTTGGCCTTTTCAATTAGGGACTACTGGGCAAGTCTCTATGCATTCCTTTATTTGCTTTATATGGTACACAGAGTTCTGTGTTCTCATAGGGTAAACCACAGTGATTTAATAGTGGGCCCACTAATATCAGCGCTCACTGGCAGGGTGCAGCGAATAAGACAGGCTTTTCCATTACAGAACATCACTTCCTGTATTTAGGCGCCTTCGTACGGAACTTCCAGATCGCTCGTGGAAACACGGCTTTTACGCGAAGGCCTGCCTGCTCTCTTCCTTGGTAGATCTCCCCGGTCATTAATCAGGCAGAGAGACAACAACAATGAGGTGGTTTCCCAGTGACCTACGCACATGTGCAGGAACCGTACAGGGTTAGACGCCGCTCATCCATTTTACAACCATCCGACCACAGGTCTGCTCTTTCCTGTTGCCTTTGCTCAGCGGTGGAGCTGGGGAGAAGAGGGGGGGGGGGGGGGGGGAGAGAGAGGGAGAAGTCCAGTGGACTCTGGCTTCCCCCCCCCTCAAGCATGCAGGCCAGATCTGATTCCCCCTAGCTCTACCACAGCCACGGGACCTGTAAGTGTACACAGCCAATCTAAACTGGCAGCTCCAAGACAGCTGGCCATAAAGCCAAGTCTGTGTGTGTCTGAGTGTGTCCGTGTGTGCACGTGCACCCGTCGGAGTGTGTGGAAGTGTGCGTGAATGAAACCGTGTGAAAACTTCCCTTTGAGTCAACAGAGAACACAGTTGAAGCCACGGAGGAATTGATAGGACCAGATAGGTTTAGCCAAGATCGGGAATACAAGATCGGGAATACAAGCAAGCAATTCTGTTCACAAGCATCCTCCTAACAAACCCATGTTCAACTGGTCCTTTGTGTTTGCCCAACAGAAACAAGGAGAAGCACCTAGACGTGTATGATATGTGCATGCCGTGTTACCAGGAGCAGGATTCAGACGGTGTGAGCGTCTGTCGTCTCCTAGCAGACTGGGGTCCCTCTGCTCCCCCAGGGAAGAGGCTTTGCCGTGGTAAAGCCTGGCTAAAGCCCCTCTCATGCCCTCATCTGGATCAGTTTACTGTGATTGGCAGCAGAGAAAGTCAAAACAGATTCCAAACCGAATACACCGATGTGTTCTTCAGTTTCAGACTACCGGCTCAGGAAGACGTCACGTTGACAGGATCAACTTAAAAATGCACAAGCGGGAAAAGGCAGGTGTGTGTTTGTGTGTGTGTGCTTGCGTGCAGCATGTCTTTGTCACTTCACGGAATCCTCTGTGTATGTGAGAGAGAGAGAGAGAGAGAGAGAGAGAGAGAGAGAATCAGTGCATACGAGCACAGTCAAGAAAGAAGCAAAGACAAAATTGGCGGAAAGAGGGTGTGCGAGTGTGTCATCGCCCCAGATCTCGCCATATGTGCTCGCATTCTCCCTCTGGCTCCAGCTGCACCTCACACTCGGGCAGGAAGTGGTGCTGGAGCGTGTGCGGGGTGGAGGGAGGGTGAGGTCACTGCTGCTGGTCCCAGGGATGGGAGGACGGCTCGGAGGAGAGGAGGGACACACAACACACTGTAACAGCTCCATCCATTATTCAACCAATTCTCAACGGGACCCTTCATCTGGCACATGTGTCTAAACTATGTCGCATACTGTCTGGAGGGGAGGAAGAGGCCTTCGCTCTGCCCGTCCAGTACACACACTTCCTTCCAAATGGCTCTTTTCAAACAGTGGCCCCTCTATCTGTCACTTTCTGACACAAGCACGCTCCTCTATTCATGTCACGCACGCAAGTGTACGCACACACATACAGTTAGGTCCATAAGTATTTGGACATTGACACAATTTTCATCATTTTGGCTCTGTATACCACCACAATGGATTTGAAATGAAGCAATCAAGATGTGCTTTAAGTGCAGACTTTCAGCTTTAATTTCAGGGTATTTACATCCAAATCAGGTGAACGGTGTAGAAATTACAACACATTTTATATGTGGCCCCCCCCTTTTTAAGGGACCAAAAGTAATTGGACAATTGGCTGCTCAGCTGTTCCATGGCCAGGTGTATGTTATTCTCTCATAAAGGGAGTTCGTTATTTCATTGACAAGGAGCAGATAAAAGGTCTAGAGTTCATTTCAAGTATGGTATTTGTGTTTGGAATCTGTTGCTGTCAACTCCCAATATGAAGTCCAAAGAGCTGTCACAATCAGTGAAGCAAGCCATCGTTAGGCTGTAAAATCAAAACAAACCTATCAGAGAGATAGCAAAAACATTAGGTGTGGCCAAATCAACTGTTTGGTACATTCTTAAAAAGAAAGAACGCACTGGTGAGCTCAGCAACACCAAAAGACCCGGAAGACCACGGAAAACAACTGTGGTGGATGACAGAAGAATTCTTTCCCTGGTGAAGAAAAACCCCTTGACAACAGTTGGCCAGATCAAGAACACTCTCCAGGAGGTAGGCGTATCTGTGTCAAAGTCAACAATTAAGAGAAGACTTCACCAGAGTAAATACAGAGGGTTCACCACAAGAAGTAAACCATTGGTGAGTCTCAAAAACAGGAAGACCAGATTAGAGTTTGCCAAAAAACATCCAAAAGAGCCTGTACAGTTCTGGAACAACATCCTATGGACAGATGAGACCAAGATTAACTTGTACCAGAATGATGGGAAGAGAAGAGTATGGAGAAGGGAAGGAACTGCTCATGATCCAAAGCATACCACCTCATTAGTGAAGCATGGTGGAGGTAGTGTTATGGCGTGGGCATGTATGGCTGCCAATGGAACTGGTTCCCTTGTATTTATCGATGATGTGACTGCTGACAAAAGCAGTAGGATGAATTCTGAAGTGTTTCGGGCAATATTATCTGCTCAGATTCAGCCAAATTCTTCAGAACTCATAGGACGGCGCTTCACAGTGCAGATGGACAATGACCCGAAGCATACTGCGAAAGCAACCAAAGAGTTTTTTAAGGCAAAGAAGTGGAATGTTCTGCAATGGCCAAGTCAATCACCTGACCTAAATCCAATTGAGCATGCATTTCACTTGCTAAAGACAAAACTGAAGGGAAAATGCCCCAAGAACAAGCAGGAACTGAAGACAGTTGCAGTAGAGGCCTGGCAGAGCATCACCAGGGACGAAACCCAGCGTCTGGTGATGTCTATGGGTTCCAGACTTCAGGCTGTCATTGACTGCAAAGGATTTGCAACCAAGTATTAAAAGTGACAATTAGATTTATGATTATGTTAGTTTGTCCAATTATTTTTGGTCCCTTAAAAAGGGGGGGGGGCACATATAAAATGTGTTGTAATTCCTACACCGTTCACCTGATTTGGATGTAAATACCCTGAAATTAAAGCTGAAAGTCTGCACTTAAAGCACATCTTGATTGTTTCATTTCAAATCCATTGTGGTGGTATACAGAGCCAAAATTCTGAAAATTGTGTCAATGTCCAAATACTTATGGACCTAACTGTACATGGAAAGGGCCCACTGAGACACACACACACACACTGGGTGAAAGTGAGTAAGTCACACATGTGCTGCAGGGCGTATTTATAAAGCAGTCGTGAGTGCTCGGCCCCCACATGCCTGGGATGCCTGTGCTGTGACCAGGGTGGCCTCTGTGTTATGGTCCTTCCAGCTGCCTGTCGTCTGGTGCCCCGCCACCCCTCCCCCCTCCCCCACACACACCTACCCCCTACTCACCCCCTTACCATCCCCCCAACCTACCCCATCTCACACCCTCCCAACCCCCTTCTCTCCCCATCCCAACCCCCATGCCAGGGAGCAGAGCCAGCCCCTGCTCTCACACCCAGGGTCTGTGGTCTGGCTGAAACATGAGATAGATGTTTCATATTTGGTAGCGAATCGCCGTTTACTGCTTTTATGCTTTTTGGAGTTGAAAGAAATGTAGAGAGATCCATCTTAATGAGTGTTTGAACTTGATCTAAATGAATGATTACAGTAAATAGGCTTCAGCTGGCTCAGTCAAAGTAAATAAAGAAATTGGAGACGTCTGGCAAGGATATGTCATTTTAAAACTTTTTTCACTGTGTCGACACTGATATTTAGCAAACACACGATACACAGTCCAAAGAGATGTTTTTTTTTCTTCTGTTTGTTTCACGTTTTTCTCTCTCGTCTCACTGATGTCAGTCTGTTGATACTCAGCTCCAGGGATCGTACCAGACCACTCCCTCCTTCAGCCATGTGTGAGCTTTTACAGACTGAAGGATCTACGTATCCAACCCTGACCTCAGAACTGAAAGCTCGCCTTGGAAAACCCCAGGATCATTCAAAGTTCTGGGCTTTAAAGGCCCCAGTCCTGCTGTTTGTGTGTGTTTCTGTGCGTGCATGCATGCTTGTGAGTATTATATATTTTTTTTTAACAAGGCAGGAGTTGTAGAGTTAGACTGTAACGAGAGCCCAGGTAATTGTTTTGAAAGGGTAACTTTATAATGGAAAAATAAAAAAAACAAGCCCTGTTTCCAATTAAGCCACAGTCCTCCCCATCCCCCATAACACAGTGGAAAAAAATAGCCAGTTTATTCAAAACCACCATATTTTCTTTGCTGCCTTCAGCCTTGACTTATACCATATGGCCGACTATGGGTTTAATGTAATTTTTCCGCTTGCACATACTAAACCTCAGCTCGCTGTCTTGGTGGACGGCTGGATCCCACCTCTCTCGCACTCTGCTTTAGTTTATGCATAGTTTCTCACACTAGGCTTTTTTCAGTCGGATGTTGAGAGGGAGAGAGGGAGAGAGGGAGGGAGGGAGGGAGGGAGGGAGGGAGGGAGGGGGGGGGGGGGGGGGGGAGGGAGGGAGGGAGGGAGGGAGGGAGGGAGGGAGGGAGGGAGGAGGGAGGGAGGGAGGGAGGGAGGGAGGGAGGGAGGGAGGGAGGAGAGAGAGAGAGAGAGAGAGAGAGAGAGAGAGAGAGAGAGAGAGAGAGAGAGAGAGAGAGAGAGAGAGAGAGAGAGAGAGAGAGAGAGAGAGAGAGAGAGAGAGAGAGAGAGAGAGAGAGAGAGAGAGAGAGAGAGAGAGAGAGAGAGAGAGAGAGAGGTAGGACGTTTGAAAAAGCTCAGCTATTTACTCGAACTGCACTTTTTGTTTCAAGCCGCGCCCATCTTTAGTCATGAAAGGACGAAACACATTACATGCGAGAAACACATGTTTGGAGACAGACTCACCAGGGTGGGGAAACAGGCCAGCGTCTCATCTGGAATGCATAACACATAACAATACACCCCAACCTCTCGAACAAAAATGCGAAAACCGAGTCCCATTCTGTCTCTTTTCCTTCGCGTGTGCACACCCCCGTGAGCGAGTGCGACCGCTATGAGTGTGTGCGTACGTTGTCCGTGCGTGTTACTTGTTGTGTGTGTGTGTGTGTGTTTCCTCCTTCCCTCCCTCGAGTGAGTGGCAGCGCCGGGGGCGGCTGCAGATGGACAAACAAACTGGGCACGAGGCATTCATCTACCACACCAGCCTCCCTTCCCCACTGCTGGGCCTCAGCCATGCCCAGGCCCTACCCAGCTGGCACATCACATGTGGATCAGCCGCAGCCAGGGAGTCATCCCCCCCCCCCTCCACAAACACACTGACCTGGAAAAACCAAACACTCCCGAGCCTGGAGATTCCGTCGTGTCCTCTCGGTGTCGTATGTCTGCAGAGGAGTGAGTCACAAAGTCCACCGGTGACCCCCGATCCCAGAGGAGATAGCGGTGAGGGTTATGTTAGCATAGCACGCCACGGCATCACAACCAGGATTGTTTCTCTGTTTCCTGGACTCATGCACAGCTGCCGATGGCTAAGATAGGCCTTTCCTGTCAGGCATTCGTTCTTTTGATTTATCCTTCATCTGCTGCTATTGAAGACAGCCTGACCTACTACAAGACTAAAAACACTCTACATTTTTGTTTTACTGCATTACCAACAGAAACATCAAGACAGCCGTAGCTAGCGCTAAAATAAACATCATGTTCGCCCCTTTCAAGAGAAGAGCTTGGGGGGTGGGTTTGCTACGTCCTCACCTTTCGCGACCTCCGACCCTGGTGGCAGCTCTGTGAAGCATTAGAGGGTTGTTATCGCTAATGGATGCCATGCTAGCTAACAGTAATAGCTGGTCATAATCAGCCTCTTATCCCCCCAGGTAGAACTGGCTGTCAGTGTTGGCAACATTCAAGAGAGCCCTGGCCTGGCATCTCACCTCTGTAAGAACTTGGCAGACCGAGGACTCCTCTGGCAGCTGCTTGGGGAAGCACAAGTAGCACAGCTAGCATTCCTGCAATGTTAGCTGCTCAAGGCGTTGGGTGTAGATTCATGGCCTGGACGTTGTAGGGAGGAACTAGGGATGAGCTGGGGGAGGATTTGAAATTCCGATAATCTGCGAAATTCTTTGCTTCTGCGTTGGGAGTACGACACAGAGGCTTTAACAGCTGTGGGGTTCAAGGCAGCAAATTGCAGAGGGCTCTTTTATGTGTTTACTTGTAATGCTTCTACAACAAACAGACCACCCTCCGCACGTGAAACGAGGACTTCAAGTTGAACATTCAAGAGTGAATCAAAGTTCAGCTTTTGAATATTCTTTCAGATGAAGACCTCCACGTCTCCACGACGCCAATCAAAGAATGTGTCTGCAGCAACTTTGCACGCAATTCCACACAGATAAAGTGCAGTCTGTGAAAACGGCAGAGCGAGGCCCATTGAAATGGGATTCTTTCATAACTTTTTGTTGCTTCATCCCCAGTCCCTAAGGCCACCCTTACCCTGATTCTAACCAGCAGATAGAGTCTGCTGGCCCAGGCCGTAGGGATGTATGTAATGATGACATCGTCTCAAACAGGAAGCCAGGAGCTAATGATTAGCACATGTTCGGGATCACTGGGGTGCCAGGATCTGGAGTCCGTCACAGAGTATGTCTGTGATTTATTTGGTTGTTGTTGCTGCTTAGGGAGGGGCAGGCTCTAGGGGTTGAGAGTGGATGTAAAGGGGGAAGGAGTCCTCTCCACCCTCTCAGATATCTAGGCTCGACCTTATTTGATGGAACTCCCGGCCGATGGGGCTCTCCTGTATGGTCACGGTTGAGTCTGGAGCATCAGCGTTTAACCTGGGAGAGCTGGGACAGGGCATGCTCAGCAGATTTGATCCTGTCTTCCATGAGGGGGCATGGACCTGCCTGTCATTCCCCTCACTAACACACAAGGCTGTGGGATGTCAGGCTAGCTTACACTACCCATCGCTAAAGATAACCCGCACACAGAATGCGAGGTGCGTAGAGGCTACACTCCTTGCATAAAGCATGGGATGTCAGTCCTGCTTGCGACTTGTGTCGTGGGTGCACCTTGCGTGTTTGCCTCTGTGTACATTTGTCTTAACAATCTCTCCGTGGGAACAGTGTTCCAACACAGCTGTGTGGAGTGTGCAGGCCTCTGGTTGCGGGTTGGACTGTGTTGAGGTGAGCCCTCCCCTGTTCCTCCCAGCTCGTCCCCACCATGTCTGTGGGGTGTTATCCGATAGTCACTAAGTAGCGAAACACAAACACTCAGGAAAGCGCAGCGAAGCTGTATCAGTCTCCGAGGGGCAGGCTGCTCGAGGAAGGAACCAGGGACATCCTGGAAAGCAGAGAAAGTTGGAGAAACATGAAGTCCTAGTTGATGGAAAAAGAGTCGGGGCCTGATAGAGACTTGGAGGTACTTCTCCAAACCAAACACCCCAGCCTAACCACATAGCCAGAGGGGGAGGATTTTCTAACTCAACCCTTCGGCTTTCACAATGCTTCCCTCATCACCCTTTAATCTTCTGCAGCTTTGGGAGCTCTAAGACACCCAGTGGAATGACATAATGCCTCTCTGTCTGGTCCCACCCTCAGTGGTGTGGCTTCTCCGGGTGACTGTGGGCCAGGCTGCCTTCAGAACTGCAGTGTTGCCTCTTGTTTTGGCAGCCAGGTCCAGGGTTGACGGAGCAGAGGACATGACAGCTCCTCCTCTCCTACCCTCCTCCCCTCCTCCCTCGCCCCCCCCCCCCCCCCCCCGCTCCCCTCCTCCCCATCGTGTGGAACCTCCCAGTCCAGCTGTCCCATCAAGCGGTACTCCAGTCATCCAGACGAGGCCTGTGTCCAAAACCAATCCCAGTCAATCCTCCTGAGGGAGGCCCGACCCTGCATGCCTTCACACCCATCATCAGATCAGACCTTTCTGCTGGAGACCAGAGCAGTGAAGCAGGCTACCGGGCTGGGACACGAGACTCAGTCGCAACTTAGCAAGCTGTTTGGTACTGGGTCATGCCCCGGTCCCATCCATGATCCCCATAAACACCAGCGCATGACGGTGTTACCTGTAACCTCTCTGTTTGGTTTCATATTTGAGTTTATTGCTTCCTGTTTCCTGACAGCTTTTAAACCAAACAGACGTCCCATCTCTCAGACTAATTAGTCATTGGTAAGAGTGTGCTGTTGAGATCGAGTGAATATTTGAGCTTCAAGCAGCAGCTAATCTGGAACTGATTTAAGGAGGTACGCTGCCTTCAGCATATGGATCTGCATGAGTAGTTCAAAGAGAAGAGAGTCTGAGAGGACTTGGGATTGCATGATCAGGGCGCCATTCTTTCCTTCTCTCTTTCTAGCTCTCCTTGACTCTCTTTACCCTGCTTCTTGAGCAGATATGAAGCAACAAGCATTCTCAGCAGAGCTGGGTAGCCTGCAGTGATGCTTCCTCCGCTGTGCCCCAGCTGTGCTCATAAATTCCTTTATTAAGTGGGCGTGTTTGGGTTCATGACAATTTGAAGTCGCCCCCACCGCAACCATCCCTGGCTACAGAGTTATTAGTGGCCAGCTGCTCAACTCTGTTGTCTTTGTGATTCCCCATTTTTGAAAGAGAGGAGCGCTGCTTTTCCCCTTCCGACGGTTTGTGGAGGACTAACGCGGGTGCGTTTGCTAGGAAGGCGCCCAGTGGTATCAGTCATTTAGGTTGTGACACTGTGAGGTCACGCTTCTGCTTTCTCCTGGCCGTGTAGAGTAATCGGGACCAGACTGTGGGGTCTAACAGACAGGCATAACGGGACGGAGGCACTAATAGAAAACACACATTGCCAGTACCACCAACCTTAGGGCCTCTTCAGCGTCACTGATTGCATCCACACACGGAAACGCTTAAGTTAGCACACTGAAATGTCAAACGATACACGGCCGTCGCAATGACAAATTCAAACGAGTCGTCTCTGACTTATGAAGTCGCATGCCTTCAAACCCGTCGGTTGCCAATCCATTCGTGTCTGAATACTCGTTAACACGTTCATTAAAAAAAAGAAAAAAAAGAAAAAAAAAACGTTTTGTTGCCGCCTTCAAACTTCAGTCGAGATATTTCTAGCTTGGTAGGTCATGTGCTCGAGCTAACTACGTACCGACAGGACAGCAGGGAGTATGTGTCAGGGTCAGACCACAGCCCAGTGCTAGACTAGACCACAGTGACATTTATAGCCACCGCCAGCACCTGCTCCAGCTCCCGCCGTCAGGGCCGGCTTCCCGGCCCGGTGGGGCTGGCTCCTCTCTGGAACTCCGTCATCGTAAACATCAGCCTGCATTACTGAGTGGCCCGCTCGGTGGCCTGTCGAACTCTGCAGTCTCACCTCAGCGTGGGCAGGGCCTGCCAGCACACTCACCAGTGCCCCTCTCCGACTCCCCGCTCACAGGCACCGCTCCTCCTCCGGAGTGTTTACAAACACGCGCCACAGGAATCCACCTGGCAGGCCAGACAGGAAGGCAGGGTGGGAGAGATACGCTGTGTTCTGGGCACCGACCACAAACAGCAGGAGTTACGATGATCTCCACTCTTTGGACCCACGTGCTGGAGGGCTGGAGGATATTGCCTTTGGGCTGCTCTGTTGTGTTGGTGTGTTTGTTTGGGTTCTTGTTTGGTATGCAGCCTGACACCGCTGTTGAAACCACCGGAAGCAGGGGATGAAAGGCCCCAGTGACGATGTGGCCGTGGCCACCCACGTTATATCACTGGTGCTTAACCTTAAAACCCTGCAAGCTGTGGACCTGGGTTGTTGCACCAATCTAGGGATATTTTAGTATACAGCTGACTCTGACTCACCCCCTTCTCCTCGACCGCACACCCACACACACCCACACACACGCTTGGCATAGCCCGGTGCATTTAGGTGCATCTACAAGTCTGTCCAGACTCAGAAGTAAACACAAGGCCTGTTTCACTCACCAAAATTCTGGACATACCACAGAGGCCTCTGGAGGGCTGGTCTGTTCACACACTAGTACCCATACCCCCACGCTCCTACACACACAATCACGCAGATACTGTGTGGACAGAAAACATCGGACATTTGTTTTTTATGTTACTCAGTGTGTTCAGTTCAGTGAGTTAGTGGAGGCATCCAGCCACATTCAACCATCTGGCACAATATACTGCTTCCTAAATGATGCAGTAGCTAAAACAGTTTAGACTTTTGACTACATTTGTGTACAGATTGGGACAGTAAAAGCGTGCTCTTGAGAAAGAAAGTCACACAAATTCAAGATCTTTATATTGATAGGTATGGGAGTCAGCAGGTAGGAATGAGTTTGATTCCAAAGGGTGGAAAACTAGAGGGCCAAATGTAACCAGCGGCATTGAATTATAGAAATTTAATTTGAGCCATTAATTTGATATTCTAGCAATTTCATTCTCAACAATTCCCTCCCTAACAAAATAGCACAGAGTAGGAGAGACTTAGAGAGGCCTCTAAAGTAAACCAAATAGTTTTTGAAAGAGCCCATTGGTGACGTAGCGACGCTTGCAGGGCGGTGTTCTCGCGTAAGGAGAAAAAAAACTCGGGGGTGCCACATCTGGAATAGTGGCTCCGTGGTTAGAGAATCAAGAGCGGGATCTTTGCTGAAGTTCTTCTGCTCTTCACTCCCGACTTCTTACAGAAAACATCTCATCTTGCCTTTTTTGTAAGTTGGAATATTGTGAAATGTCTTTAATGTTTTTCTTATTCCTTTACTTTGTGTTTTATTTTATTGTATTATTGTACTCTTTCCACTTCCGGATTTGATTTGGCTACTTGATTCACGAAGTGTATATACAATTCTTTTAATCTTAGCGTCTATTTAAATATCAAATGAGAACAGTTCGATAATAATTCATTTAATGAATTGAACCTGCACATTTTCTTCAGACTGAATTTAAATATACCTATTTTCCTAGTAATCACGTGTGCTTAGAATAACCGTATCCTAACGGTTAATGCTCAGCACATAGATAGCCTAAGGTGGAATGTTTGTTTTGCAGATGCAGAGTTGTTTTCACTCTTGTATTAACTTATGATGAACTTATGATGAAGTTAGTCCTTCATCTCGAGCTTTGGTCTCGACTTAACTCTTTTTATAGACTTTTGCATTTATATATATTTTTTTTAGCTCAATCATCTGCATATTATCTATTTCAATTAAATTGATATTTTACTGTGCTGCATTCTCTTAAAAGCAATTTAACTTATTTGGTTAAAAGATTGCGGGAAGGTTATTGCAAAACGTCCGTTTTTTGAGTGAAAAGTCAATCCCCATGCTTTTAAGCATGCATGTAAGAGGATACTTTCCGATCTGAAGTAAACATTGTGGTGAGCCGAGGGGAAGATATTGCGCCACCTGCTGTCAAAATGAAAATTATTGGGTTGTGAGATGTATTATAAATGGCTTGACTGTTTTTCATCGATATTGCTAGATCTACCTGAAAATGCGTCAAATCCTTGCCGGAGTGCTTATCTTGCACCTTATCATCCTGATCCTCCTCTTAGTATCAACAGCTGTCAATGTGAGTAAAATACCTCCGATATGATGTCTGTTGAGTGTGTAGTTAAATGTAATGTCGAATTCCAGGTGCATGGTTAATCTGTGGGTGCTATTTTTGTATTTTATTTTATGTAATGTTGGGATTTAGGCCTGGACTGTTGGTGCAAATAGCACGGATCTGTGGTACGCCTGTCGCACAAACAATGGGGGTTACCACTGCATGCCCACCAGCAGCGAAGGTTTGTGAAAAGCCTCACTTTTACTGTCACCATTGCCAGTAATCCCAATAACAGTCACCACTGCTATGGGTCTAATCTGAATGTTTGGTGTCGTGCTAATACGTCTCTCTTCTCTCCCTCCCTCCCTCTTTCTCTCCACCTCTGGCAGACTGGATCCAGGCTGTGCAGGCCCTCATGATCCTGTCGGTGCTGTTCTGTTTCTTCTCCCTCGTGGCCTTCATATACCAACTCTTCAACCTGGTCAAAGATGGCCGCTTCTTCTTTACCGCGATCTTCCAGATCCTGGCCAGTAAGTACCGAATCAGACAGGCGCGCACACACACACACACGCACACACACACACCAGCAGAGTAGATTGTTTTGATTATGCAGGCAGATGAACAATCAGACAGATATGCAGCCAGGCCAAGCAGTAAGGCAGAAGGCCATGCAGGCACAAAGCCAAGCCGATCACACCCTCAGCAGATGTTGTAAAGGGAAGCCTCAGTGTTAGGCTGAATATTTAGGAAAGAGTGAAGCTGCTGTCCACTGTCCTTAGATGGTAATGGACACTAAACCAATACCACCATGTCGATTTCTATTCAAATTTTCTATTGGCATGACGAGTACACCAAAAGTGTCCTTATTGCTATTCCTCCCTTCCCACTCCCACTCTACTCTACAATTGTCCCTCCCCAGGCCTGTTTGTGATGTGTGGAGCCATCATCTACACAGTAATGAGCCCCCAGCCAAACCCAGACGACACCTTTGGCTATGCCTATGTGTTGGCCTGGGTGTCCTTCCCTCTGTGCCTGATCAGTGGCCTCATCTACATCATCCTGAGGAAGAGAGAATGAGAGGCCTGTCCAGAGGCCAGAACACACCAGAACACAGCACTGTGGCCACAGGCCCGCTGGAACCCCATGTACAGGTGGGCCCTTGGAGAAGAACTGTCCTGCCACGATACTGTCCAAAGATGTACATAGTGTCTGTGGTTTTTTAGACATATTTATGACATTTTGACATGCCTTTTTGTACATAGTGTTGTTGACTTGTTTCCATGGCAGAGATCATGACTCTTACTGAATTTTTTACAATTATGTCACATTTCAAAAAAGCACATTTGTGTTCTTTGATGAAGGCAATCGTAAATACTCATATTCTAAATTGAACCATTTCTATGTGTTTTTGTGTGTTTACAAGCTAATTGAGACATTACTTTGAAGTATTCTTGTATGTGATATGCCAAATTAAATTGCTGTTTGTTTTATACTTCCGATTTTGAAAAGAAAATGGTGCTATGTATTTGCCATTGTCCTTTGTGTCATCGTCAAATGATTTTAACAGTGTTAGTGTTTTATGTATTGTGCTATGCTCTGCCCTCTCTGGACACAGGCTTATTGCAACTTTCTGTTTATATTCTTATAAATAAAACTATGGTAAAAACCTTGGATGACTGTATGGTAATTCATAATGTTGACTTGATTCACTTTTCTGACCTAGATGCAGTGCTTGATTTTAACCACATGGTGGCATCACAATACTGGCTATTTCTGTCCAGCAAGCAAGAGCACAAATTAATAATGAGCTGTTTGATCAGGTGACTACATTACATTACATTTAGTCATTTAGCAGACGCTCTTATCCAGAGCGACTTACAGCAAGTACAGGGACATTCCCCCGAGGCAAGTAGGGTGAAGTGCCTTGCCCAACGACACAAAGTCATTTGGCACAGCCGGGAATCGAACTGGCAACCTTCTGATTCTGATTACTAGCCCGATTCCCTAACCGTTCAGCCACCTGACTCCACCTGACTAGTGTTGAATCAGGTTAATTAAGTGTAGTTGGAACAAAAATCAACAGGCAGGTAGCTCTCCAGGAACAGGGTTTGAGACCCCAGATTCATATTATATCTGGACAAAATGTCAGCCTTCTGGACACTGGCTTTTCATTTGATATTATAGCTGGACAAAATGTCAGACGTCTAGACACTGGCCATTAATTTCATATTATACCCGGACAAGAAATGTCGGCAGTCTTGAAAGTTGATTAAAATATCAGGTCTCTCCAACACTGTTCCTGGATAACTACCTTCCAGTACCTTCTTGCTCCAACACTAATCTAGCACACCTGATTTTACATGTAAGCAATCTGGATTAATTGCTGTAAGCATTTAAGTCTAAAGCTATGAATTTATTTGTATCATCTGGGAGGAAAATGTGTTTTTGAAGCTCAGGCAGATGTGGAGTTAGTGGAGGTGTCTTCATGTAAGTGGTTTAGGTCATTCAGGCTGTAAACAATCACACTGAATTGAACAGTCCTGCAGGGTCATGTCGATCACTGGAAACTTGGCAAAAGACACATGCATTCATGTTTCACCACAAATCAATGGGTAGGTTAAAATGTGGTGAAGGGAAAAATGGCTGAACTTGCACTTCTAAAAGTATAAATCAATAAAACATTTTGTATTAAAAGCAGACTTGTTTTGAGCTTATTTGCATAAACATTTGTGGTACCGTAGAACCGCATAATGGAAATGATGCAGTCACTACTTCCTTCAAGTTTTAATATCCATCAAATCCTGCTCTTAACTGCTTCTGGCAACAGGTTGGATATAGTGGCCATTCCACAGTGTAAAGTGTCCATGTTCATAAGGAGACAAGTGATAGCTTGGTGACGTTCTGTGCCCACTGAAAGGTCAGGGCCTGCCGGCCCTGTGAGGCAATATGAAGCCCTGGAGCTGTTAGCAGGGAAGAGATATCGCTGTTACATTCGTTACACTATTAAGGATCTTATTTCCACGTTTAATTATTGAAGCTGATTACCAGGGTTCTGTAGTGCCAGGGAGCTCATACCCACGACCTGCCCTGGCAGGGGATCACAGTGCTGGGTACAGGCACCATGGCACTAATACTCTGGCTGAAAAACGGTAAAACAACAAACAGGCTGATCTGTGTGTGACATGGAGAAAGACGTTTGAATAGGTGCCCTAACTGTATGGATGGGAAACACTTCACCAGTCTTACGATCCACATTGTTCCTCTAGCTAACCATCAGCGAAGTGAAGGATGGAAGAGTTTATGTGTCAAAGGATACAGTTCTCTAAAGAACCACTTGGGGGCGCCTGACACCCATTGTTCTGTCATGCACAAGCATCTGGCAGGTTGTGACAATGCAGTTGACGATGAATAAACAGATGCGAGGATTTTAACTAAGTGTGATTTCTACATTAGACCCATTACACCGGCACTTTCTCAAAGCTCATCATTTGGGAGGGATGTGTCTAATCTTCTCAGTGTTGAAGTGGCACCATAAACATTTGCACCACACTGGATTATTGCCACAAAATTATATTGTTCGTCTTTAATCTGACAATTGGAATCCACAACTCTTGGGAAACATGGTTAAGCAGACAGCCTAAGCAAGGAAAAACTCAGCAAGTCTGCATTGAATGATGCTCTATGGTTATGTTCTTCTTGGTCTACATTCTTGGTCTAAACAGGACCTCCAAAGCTTTAGGGTGAGTCAGGTGGCGAGCAGAGTATCTTTAGCCAGACATACTTATCCACAGGTGACCTGAGCAGACAGTGCAGAAACAAACTCTCGGATGAAAAGCTCTTTAGCTGGAATTCAGGCATGAATGTGTAATCACCATAAATTGTCATACCAATCAGCACCTGATACACACACACAAACACACATACACACACCCACAGACACACATACTGGCTACAGTCTAGCATTAACAGTGTACATTACTTTTCCACTTAACAAACACACACACACACACGGCTCAGCCCTCTTGCTCTCACGCAGTGTCTCACTGTTTGTAGGTGTTTACATGAGCTCATATCCTTACCATCTGAACCCTCTCTCACTTGACATCTATCCCTCTGGCGCACAGACACACCTACACACAAGTACGCACGCACACACAGCATCCTATCAGTGGGTTGGAGCCCTTGTCACACACATGAAGACAAGCAAACGAACACAAGTGTTTGCATCTGATACATAGGTTCATAGGTTAAAAGGGCTCTGCCTAACTTTATTAGTCCCTAACACAAAAAGGCTGCAGTGAATGTAGCCCACGCCAGGCCCCTGGGCATACTGCTAACATATTGGTGATGTCAAGAGAACTCTGGAGGCCTGTAATGGCCTTGTAGCTCCATTTCAAACGTGGTTAACCTTAAGGGTTATTTATTACTGGGGGTAGGGGGGGTCACAGGGGGGCAGTTAGTATTTACTGCAGGACATGGAGGGGCCAAGGGAGGGGGGGGTGGATGGTCACATCCAGAATATTGTCGTCCTGTCACTAGATACTTTGGCTACATACAGTACATGCATACATGCGTACATACGTACAAACATTTCGTCACCACGGTTTCATTTCCGGAACGGGACCCCAAATCAGACGTGTCTGCTTCCGAATGAAGAGTCCTTCCAATTGTCGAGGAAGTGTGAGAGTTGGATACTCCTGAAACACAAGTGTTCACTTGGTGTCTAAGGAAAACAAGCAAGCGCTCTCTATACATCTGAGGTGAGGGTGTCTCCAGTGAGCTGTAACCTCCACAATGGTGCCGCCAGCTCAGGAGGCCTGAACAGGCAATGTGTGAAGACTTCAGAAACCTCTCCACTTGGCAGAAAAGCTTTCCTCCCTTTCTCCTTTTCTATTTGCTGCTTTTCCATCCCTGGCGTCTGTCTCGGTGGGAACAAAGGCCGGACCTTTAGATGTGGCTAAACGACAGAGAAAATGGGGGGGAAACGGAGAGTATTCATCCCTGATTTCATCATGCCCATAAATCTCCAGGAAATCAAAAGCCTAACGGCCGCCCCTCCACCCCTCCATTGTCTTGCTAACACACATTAGGGCGCGGCCGGCTGCCCACTTTGACGTTCTAGGGGGACTGGATGTGGGCAAAGCTGCAGATGTGGAACCCCGAAAAGAAACAAAGGCCCCTGACCCTGCTGTCGAACCCCTCCGCCCGCATCCGCCTCAGCACTCCCTCTGCCCCCATCCCCCGCCGCCAAAGGAATCTCGGCTTCCTGCTGCTTCCGCAGGCTCGTCGACTCACTTAGGTCCAGTGGATGCCACAGACTACAGGAATGGAAACGTTGAATGTTTTTCTACTCCACACATGCATGCGCGTTTATGGATCCTCACATGCATGCGCGTACACACGCAGTCATGCACGTGTTCACACACACACACACACACACACATACACCTGCACACACGCTCATGCACGTGTTTGAACATACATACCCCCACACGCACAGAGTATGTCTGAAAGGGAATGAATGCATTGAGGTTGATATGAGCATGAGCAAAGGCTTTCATACATACTGAATGACCCATCTTGCACGCTCTTGGGCGTTCCATAGTTCCCAGGATCTCTCCTGGGATTGGTTCACGTGTAATAAGGATTAGAACAAGGCAAGACAAAGCTTTCTAAAGATGTCATCCAGCAGAACCGATTGAGAATATTAACAGCCTCATCCCCTGTTGAAATGATTGGATATGAAAGATTTGTTAAGCACTTTCACAAACAATATGGATTTAGTTCCTTGGTTGTTAGGCCACAATTACAAACCTCAACTACTTCAGCTACTTCATGTTTTTATTGAGTTATGCTTTTAAAATCTCATTTATACTCACAAGAAAATTGGAAAATCTTAAGACAACCATTTTTCCGTGGCTGACTTAGTAATTACAGGAGTTCCTGTGTACAAGTTAAGTTTAAAACATTGTTTCAAGTAAGTTTTGAGTCTATGAGAACAAACACAGCATTGTGATAAATGATGGCAGTGAACAGTAAGTTGCCTACATTATGTGATACACAAAAAGTACCTGTGTGAAAATAGTTGACATTTCTCCTACTTATCACACATAGGAGACACCTTCAGATCGGCACCTAGCGATCGCATCCACGCTGTTGAAGAGTCCCACTGAAGCACATCTGTTTCAGCATGAGCAGCTGGCTGATCATGTTTTAGTGCGAAGGAAAGTTGAAGTGGAATTCTATATTTGATTTAATTATCGAAATGCTGGGCCTCTCTGACTTTTAGCCTCAGCTATGCTGCTGCGCATTAGAAAGTGGAGAGATGGGGAGAGATGCGGAACCGAGAGAGACTGAGGGAGAGATACCTGACATAGAGGTTGAGGGAATGACCGAAGGAGAGACTGAGGGAGACTGAGGGAGACTGAGGGAGACTGAGGGAGACTGAGGGAGACGGGGGAGAGGTACCTGATTGAGGGGAGCTAGGGGCTGGACCGATCCCTTTATGGGACACACAGGCAGTCCTCTTCCCAGAGAACTGAAACGTAGACATGGATACTAAGAGATAATAGGAAGTTCTTACTTAATCAGAAGTATTTATCCATGAATTAAATCAGAATTAGCTTTATTCGCCGTGTAAGTTCACACAAACAAGGAATTTACTGTGGCAGGAGGATGCACACAATAAACAGATATGAATCGAATCATAAATATAACATTAAAAAGTGGCAGTTTGACTGCAGCCATTTCTCCGAGGGATAAACAGGCTGGGGGGGGGGGGGTGATATGACATGCAGTGGCTGATTAGATGAAGGATGACTGTTGTGGGCCAATGAGAGGTCAGACTGAAGTGGTTGTGTTATTTCAACCTCACTGACCCTGTCCGGTGGTCCCTCCCCTCCCCGGTGGAGTTGGGAGCTGTCTGTCTGGGGGGTCGGGGCTGTCTAGGTTGTGGGGCTGGGGGGCTGGAGGGCTGGAGGGCTGGGGGGCTGGAGGGCTGGAGGGCTGGAGGGCTGGGGGCTGGGCATGAGGCTGGGTGTGGGTCTGGAGGTCTCTATTTGTGTTCTCCGCCTGGATGCCCTGATCCCGTGACTGATGAGCAGTCGTCTGGTGGCCACTGCGGCTGCGTCTGGGTTAATGAGGTCTAGCCTTACACCCCGAGCAAACACTTCACCCCCCCACCCCCCCCACCCCCCGGCCAGCCTCGGCCTTTGAAGGTGATAGGAGATGTGTCTTTTCACCACACTAAAGAGGAGGACGGACACACACACCTGAAAACAGACATCTCTGCTCATCTGCAGATGCACTTCAAGGTTTCGCGCGGTATAAATTCTAAATGACGGACCATTTGCTGTTGCTACACGAAAGTCTGAAACGAGCGCCATGTTTTATTGATCGCCATGTTTTATCGACCGACAAATCGTCTTTTAACTAGTGTTGAGGTGAGACTGCTGAATAGTCGGGGCCCCTGCCAGACTTCATCCAGCCCCCTTTCATTTCATAGACCTTGAGAGAACTAGACACAACCATAAGCACCTAGTCTAAACCATGATAAGACTGGGTTCTCATGAACAAGTTCAGACCAACAAATGTGTCTGGTTGTTCTGGGCGAGAGAGAAAAAGAGAAACAGATGAAAAGAGAGACAGATGGAAGGAGGGAAAGAGAAAGAGAAAGAGAGAGAGAGAGAGAGAGAGAGAGAGAGAGAGAGAAAGAGAGAGAGAGAGAGAGAGAGAGAGAGAGAGAGGAGAGAGAGAGAGAGAGAGAGAGGGAGAGGTTAGCAAGAGAGTTCCCTGCTTTCAGAGCACAGTGGTTCAAACAGGGTTAATGGGTTCTTCTCTGTGTTAGCAATGCAAATATTGACACTGACCGCAGCATCTCTCCTGACTTGATTCATGTCTGACCTCCCAGCTCTTTAGCCTCCAGCCCCCTATTCCTCCAGCCCCCTAGCCCCCCAGGACTCCAGCC
Source organism: Osmerus mordax (assembly GCF_038355195.1). NCBI lineage: Eukaryota > Metazoa > Chordata > Actinopteri > Osmeriformes > Osmeridae > Osmerus > Osmerus mordax. The sequence continues at coordinate 17,394,207 of NC_090052.1, read as the reverse complement.
CTCCAGCCCCCCAGCCCCCCAGGACTCCAGCCCTCCAGCCCCCCAGCCCCCCAGGACTCCAGCCCTCCAGCCCCCCAGCCCCCCAGGACTCCAGCCCTCCAGCCCTCCAGCGCCCCAGCCCCCCAGGACTCAAGCCCCCCAGCCCCCCATGCCCCCAGTCTTCCAGCCCCCCAGGCCCCAAGTCTTCCAGCCCCCCAGCCTTCCAGGCCCTCCAGGCCCCCTGCCCATCAGTTCCCCCAGCACCTCAGCAAGGCGACTAAACCCAGGGCTGCCACACATTGGCTCATGCTGCCCTGAGGACTCTCCATGATGTAACAGCCACATCCCTAACGATGGTCTCATGAAGGGGAACCCAGACTGCACATGGAGCAGCACTGGATGGTTGTGTGTGTTGAAATGAGTGGACTGGGCCTTTCCAATCGACAGTCCAGCCGTGGAGATCCCTCTCATGTTCAGCACATTAGGCTTATGACAACCAACTCCTCAGGGCAAACAGCTCCAGGATGCATGTAATATGCCTGCACTGCTTCTGGGGATCTTGTATGATTGCATCTGGAGGATGTGTGATATGGTACTTATTAACTCTATGTATTAATAAGGTTTTAGAGAAAGACTGACATTATTCCCTGGCATGAAGTATAGATGTATTAGGTTAGAATAATGCAATTATAATAAATATACTCTAATCTCTCATATGATCTCATCATTCTCTCAGTTAACCCACTGGCTGGCTTGATAATGGCAGCATGAGGAACCTTATTCCATGAGATTAATCTTACTGATATGAAACTAGAGATCAATATAATTGTAGAACAGGAATCACAATACCAAATAGAATGTGTTACAGATTCAGTTACTCGGATATTCGGTTTCACATTTTCAGGTGCGTTTCAGCCTGCCAAGTTCCAACTTAACATCTTCTAAACCATGACATAATGCCCAACCCAAGTCTTTGTCCCTTCCCCAGATGGAGCTGTACTGTGTCGGAAGACAGTCAGCCCTTTGATGCAGTCCTGAATCAACACAGCAAATCCTACACCCAGATCTGCCCTTCAGTTCGCTACAGGGAAACACAAGTCATAATACCCTTAATAAAGACATGCCTTGTTAAAGGCAGAGCTTATGAGTGTTCGTCCCCCCCCGTCCCCCCCTCCCCCCTTCGTCTTTGTGGTGACAAGCAGGGGGCTGCCCAACGCCCCGGGCCCGTACTGCTCTGACGAGGAGGGGAAGAGTGTTTCGGGAAACCATGGGCTGGTGGGCGACATGTGGTTAACCAAGAAAACACTTACGTGCTCACCTTTCTGTCATTGCTTCAACAAAACATGCCTCACCCAAATATTCCAAACAAATGTACTGTAGCTGGCTGGCACGCACCTTTCCACCACAAGACTAGCCCACACCTATGAAGAGTATTATGTGAATGTTGGACTCGTGAACTTTGTCAGTCCACAGCACACTTTGAAATGTGTTTCGATGTAAACATTTGTAGCCATCCACGATGAGAGATTAGGCCTGTTTTAAAGAGGGATTAACACAGTTGATGGATAGACTTCAAAGGGACCAGCACATTCTTAATCCATCCTCTAAGAACTCTTAAGTGTCACTGGCCAACAATGGTCTTCACTGGTATTATCGAAACTGGCATCTGCTAATGACCCACTTAACCTTTGACCCCAGAGTCACAGAGGTGGCAGAGTGGCCGGTGGAGCCCAGCATGAACTCTGGAGACACTTCGGACACACACATCAGGAGCTGCAGAGTCACTGCCATGGCGTGGCAAATATTTCTCTTTTTTGTGAAGTTGAAATATTTGGCACGGGCCTAGACATGCTGTGTCTTCATTACAGATAGGGACCAGAGTCCATTTAAATAGCGCAGCATAGGAAAATGTTTAAGTCTTTTTAAAAACGTAACGTCAATTTACTGTGGACTGAACTACATTCGAGGTGAATTCTCTTTTTTTCTCTTTCGATAAGTGTTTCGCAGGTTTTTCTGTGTGTGAATAAAAAAGAAAGGAAGAGAAAGAGAGCTTTTGTCATTAAGATAAAAGAACATTTCATGCCAACAATTGGAAGTTCAAGGCTGGGTAAGCATTACTGAGAAACAGACTGTAAATGTGAAAATTGATTCCTCCAGTTTCTCTTCTCTCCATGCCAATACTGTTTTCTCCTAAACAATAGGGACTGTGTTTTCAGTTATTATCCCTTCAGGTTGCATTTCAAATGAATGGATGTCAGAAATCCTTGACCCCTTCAGCCTAGATGTTTCCTCAGTCTCCTTCAGGCCCAAAGCAGATCGCTGGTTGTAAACAGAGGAGCTTATAAATGAGTCACGGTTTGTTTACACCTTTTCAGACATCTGTATCACCTCAAGCATCTATCTGTGTACCAGGGTAAGGTATTGCGGAAACCAAGGTTGTGTTGATTAAGTGTTAAACTCACTCCGTGCCATAAATGTTCTATCAAACTGATGTTTTTCTCTCTTCACACATGTAACCCCAAACTGTTGACAGATTCAGCAGCTTCTTTGGCACCTCGTTCTTCAGTCGTGCCCTTGAGCAGCCAGCCTTTTCCATCTGTCATTTCTAAAAGCCTTTCAACAGGTCCACAGTTCACACCTTATTTGGTAAGTTGGACCAACCGCCTTCTTTGAGATAAGACCAACAGAGCAAACATTATTATCACCAGCAAACGTCCAATGTCTTTGTGTCCCAAAAAAAAAAAAAACAGGATCTATGGGGAGAAGGTCGGGGTTAGGGAGCGCGGAGGAGAGAATGTGCGCCTTCCATTTATCAGACCGTGAGGACAGTGAGGGGTCACGGATCTGGCGTTGTCCATCCAGAGTCTTCCTGGCAGGGCTCCAAGCTTCTCCGCCTTATCCACCGTACGACTCTGCTGGAGGCTCCCACGCTTCCACGTTTGTGACCTCGCTCTGGCGTGTTCCACTTCTGTGGAAACAAGACAAGCACAACGTCTCTGATAGCCTGTTCCTCTTCCACTTCTGGGAATTGATTAAGGAGCCTCTCCAAAATGGATGGGTGTGAAAATGAGCTCCCAGAGTTCATTCCCATTGTGAGGATGTGCAATGTGCTCTTTAGCACTCTGATTTCATATTGTTCCTGGAAAGAACAACAACAACAAAAAAGCCCCACAAAAAAGCACTCACACAGCGTGTTGATGGAATGCCAGCATTCATCAGGCAGTGCCACCTTCATCAGAGAGGCCATCACAAGGTCCATTGATTCTAAGCGGGTGATGGGAATGTTATGCAAGGACAGAGCTGTATGTCACACATTCCTACCTCTGGCCCCCATTTCCCATGGGCACATACAGCCTCATAAATCTGATCTGGTCATAAAACTCTGCCCTCAGCACAGACTCTAAACACATCAGAACACAAACAAGAGCGCGTGTACACACACATGCACACACACACACGTACGCACATACACACAAACAGTGTACTTCAGAAATGTGATCTGAACTTTATTCCCATCATAGCCGTGACAAAAACAGACTCGCACAAACATGTCAAATTATACTGTAAGATTACAACCACACCATTGACTTTGATTACATTTCTTATCATACACTTTTGGAATAATGGACACAGATATACGTTTGACCTACCATAATCAAGCCATAAATCCTGCTCATGAATAAATAATGAGTAAGCACACACACGCATACACACACAAAACGTTTTTTCCCTGCATGCATTTGGCCTCCAACCTCAGGTCCTCTCACCCTGTCCGGTTTGTGGGGTGGCTGATCTCTGTGCGGCCACCCAAGGAGCATCAGGGCCGCAGCATGGCCCACAGGGGCTTCAGACCCACTAACCAACACCACTAACGATGAGTGGTGAGTACAGTAAGCCAAGACTAACGGCTGCGGTTCTCCCCGGGTCTGTCAGATCTGGGCACAGCCTGAACCCTTGCCCCTCCCAAGGCCTGGGACATCTCTCTCTGGTTCACTGCACTCCTGGGACACACTTTCATGGAACACTGTATATTTTGTGTGTGGCTGGTGAATCTCCTATCAGTATTTCTGCATCAATATGTTGACCTGGAAGCATACACAAAGATATTATGGATTTGCCTCGTCCTATGCAGTCACTCAGGAGGAAGGAGAAGGGAGACATGAGAGACTGTGGTTGTGCAGAATTTGTGATGTGCACTTCAGTCTGGTCTTAAGAAGCTTTTTGAAAGATTAATTACGGAAAACCGGGCCCGTGTAATGTAGGTCAGATAGTGAGTTTATTTCAGTCCGTTCATTAGCTGCAGGAGGAGAGAGGAAGGGAAAGAGGAGCTCTCGGTGGAGGACATTGACTTGTTGATGAGCAAAATAAGATCTACTGATGTTCAGCATGTGTGGCAGCCCGCTTCGAATCAGATGTGGCTTTGATCATGTGGTTTGCACAGTTTGTTCCTGATTAACTTCCAATTCAGATGTTCCCTTTTGTGGTGCTCAACCGACCGCTCCCCCCCCCCAATACCCCCCCCCCCCCCAATACCCCGCCCCCCCCCCCCCGCCACCACTCCTAACCAGCGCCCTTGGATGACTCAAACTGTTTCAACTTCTTGAGAAGAAGACACACTGAGGACACATTAAGAGACAGTGTGTGTGTGTAATATAAAGTGTGTCTGTCTGTGTGTGTTTGTGAGAGAGAGAGACAGAGAGAGAGACAGAGAGAGAGAGAGAGAGAAAGAGAGAGAGAGAGAGAGAGAGAGAGAGAGAGAGAGAGAGAGAGTAGAGAGAGAGATATGTAGGACGGTTGAAAAAGCTCAGCTATTTACTCGAACTGCACTTTTTGTTTCAAGCCGCGCCCATCTTTAGTCATAGAGAGAGGAGGGAAGCATAGGAGCGGGAATGAGCACTTTGTCCTTCCTTTCCTCCTTGAATTAAAGAGCAGAGCCCTCACAGAGTCAGCTGTATGTGTTCAGTGAGTTCTCTGACCAGTGGATGCAGAGCCCAGAATCCAACAGACACGGCTAGGCAGGCAGGCAGGCAGGCAGGCAGGCAGGCAGGCAGGCAGGCAGGCAGGCAGGCAGGCAGGGAGGGAGGGAGGTAGGTAGGTAGGTATGAGAAAGGAGCAAAGCACACACTATATAATTTCTATATAAACTAACTGTTTATATAGAAATTAGAAACAAGTCAACCTAAAACTATTTTCATAACAACAACTACAGAACTCTTTGTTGACATCCGGTTCACATCTACCTTACCTGGAGGGTATTCCAGAAAGCAGGTTATGAGACATATCCGGGTAAGTTAACTCCCCAGCTCACACCCAGTGTTGTAGCAACATTGCCAGTAAGTTACTGCAACATTGTATGTCAGCTGGAAAGTAAATCTTCCCGGTTATGTTGCAGATGTGCCACACCCATAATATGGCTTGAGTTGATTAGTATGTGTTTTGAAGAGCCAGGAGGATTGCCAAAGGATGCCCTTTTGCTGTGAATTCCAAATTCTAACTTCCTTGAGCTTCACACTGTACATCCGGATGTTTCCATTCGAGGGGGGAGTAAGTATTACCCTAGGATCCAGAGGCTAATACAGTTGATACACATAAGACATCCCCTTGATAAACTCCTGCATATGCAGTATAGGCAGCTCCAGGTGACCAGAACAGAACAGCACTTGTCCCATCCTTTGCTGGCTTCCGGTCTCTCTGTTACAGTATGACTGAAACTATTCACAGCCAGCTTCTGGTCTGAAGTGTGACTTTATCAGCCTGAGGGGTGAGGAAGGGGGAGAGGGGGGGGTACTTTCTGTAGGACTATGGTTTATGGTTTTTTAAACAAGGTGTGACAGATGTGAAGAGTCCATGTATGTAAGAATCCCTGTTACATGGCAGAGGGGTTGTGTTTGTGGTCTCTGTGGATGTAGACCACATCCTCTGGAACCCGATGCCCGCCGGAACACAGGGTGTTGGGGGGCAGAGCGGAGGCAGAGGTGGGGTTGGGGATGGGGGGAGGCGGATGGGGCACTCAATACTCTGAACAGCAAAGGTAAATAGTGTACATAGGAGACATGGAGAGAATAAAAATGAGCAGTTGAACAAAGGCTTTTGGATGCGACGTCATGACCTAATTCTGAAGATATCTCCTGTGTGAAAACCTGAAGTGAGTTTTCTTTTGTCGACTCTCTTATGTTCCATGTCCCTGAGTTTGAACATGTCCAAGGACTCATTTCACAGGAACATGGAACACACACCTGGCGACAGATCATCTCATCACCGTGTTTCAGACTCACTTCCAGAGAGAACGCGAGGACCAGAGTGCGGAGGTCAGAATCAGTTAACAGCAGGTAGTGCACACACGAAGCAGAACCGCGTTTCTGGCGCCGTTCAAATCGAGATATCGTGATGTTTATCAAAATCCCTCCTCCGGCACCTCTCGAGCTCAACGCCCTCTCTTGTTTGTTGTGCGCCGATGGGCGGGTTGTAAAAACAATCAGGGCTGATCGCTCCCTCATCGCGCAATCGAGTCTACGGAGATGAGAACGAGGAAGATCAGAGCGGCATCGAACATAGACCCAGGCTCCACGTAGGATCCTTCCAGCTGGCGCAGACGGTGGAAAGTGGGCTTCAGGGTTCAGCCTGTTGTCGGACAATGTGACTGCATGGGAGGCTTCAAAGAGAGCATGGTGGAGAGGCAAGTTTTGAAATAATTAGAGGATAATTGCTCAGGCCTTAGATGTGGCTCGATGCAAAGCAGGCTTGGTTTGGGGAGAGAGAGAGAGAGAGAGAGAGAGGTGAGGGGGGAATGAAAGGGGGAGGGCCAAAGAACACATTTTTGTTAAGTTGTCCGTTGTGTGTAGGATGGTTATGTCGTGATTTTGAGATTGTGGTCATGTTATTTGTTTTGTAATTATTATAATTTATGTGATAATCACATATGATGAGATATTTCGAAATTCTGAACAAACTGAATTTGCGGCAGAAAGCATTGATTTTGAATGTGTGCATGTACCTTTAAAGAGAGAGAAAGGCTGTTTATCAGTCACAGTACAGTGTGAGACCAGTAGGTCATATGCATGTTTCATCCAGAGTGTCAGACTCCAGCTTCCAAACAGCGGCGCGAGTTCGGGGAAGTCACCTCAAAAGAGCAGAGAGAGAAGAGAAGAAAGAGACCAAACTTGTCAACCCGGTGACAATGACTGACAAGGAGCCCAGAAACCATGGTAACTCAAAGAATCCGTCTGCACAAGCCCGTGACAAATCAGGACCTTGATGTTCGCTAGCTGCCTCAGATGGAGGCAGCCAATAAGAAAGGAGAGAGGGTCGGGAACTTGACGAGATGAGGAATGCAGATCTCCTAGACACCGTCTAAGAATATGGTGGAATACCTCTCATGTTCTCAACATGTAACGAGGCATGATCTGCAGCCATGTGGTACATTCACCTGATTCCCTGTCATTGTGGATTCTGCTTTGATCTGATTTGGAGGTGAGAAAATGTAGTGATAGGAACAGATTGATAAACAGATTTCAGCAAGGATACAGCTACCAGGCTATATTTGCAGAAACATGTATGGAGTTCATTGAATTATGCAGGTCTACTATAGTTATTTGTGACCCTGAACACACCTCATAGCATGTGTGATACATATTTCCTAGTAGGCAGATGGTTCTTGTTACTCGGGACAAACTCCATTTTACATTCTCCCTGCTGAAGCAACTTTAGTTTTTGGAACAGCAGGGCATTCTGGGATGCTGACAGGGTTGATTGATTGTTTAAGGTTTGTCCTCTGCTGTTACATCCCTGAACTGCCATGGATCCCCTGTCAAGTTACTCCAACAATCAACAACAATCACCCAAGACCAACAAACCTCTGTGAAATATTACATCTACCAAAGTCCAGGCCTTTCAGGAATAAGTGGAGGAAATCTTGGAGGAGAGATAAGCAATTCCACTGTATGGATATGAGATAAACAGAGTCTGGTGAAAGCGCTGTCTTGGGAAATTCCCTGCTCTGCTCTGGCATTGCTTTAATTTCCGTGAAATCCCAGGAGTAGGAGTTTAACGAACCAATTAATTGCTAAATCAGATAAAATCCCTGAAAACCATGAAATTATCTCTGTGTTAAGTGTTTAGGTAGCTCAAGGCATAAATGACTATGATCGGCCCTGTTTAATTGTTACTTTTAGATATGTCTTAACAGCCACTGTAACAAATCCTTGATTTATGAATTCTGAGCAACTACACTCAGTTCTGTAAATATCCACGCCCATGATGCGATTTTTGAAATATCAAGGATATACAGCTGCATTAAATAAAATCCCATATGTCTTTGACACTGAAAGGGGCAGAAGGAACATTTCTATTTTCAGAGTACAGTATCATAGCTATTCCACAACGCCCTCATATTATTATCTCTGACGTGAACAGATGGGAGTTTTGTCTTTAAGCAAACTTTGCACTGCAATCCCAACTATACAGTACATCGAGCTTTGAACCCAGAAATAATCGTGTCCTCACCAGCTAAATGTCAGGAATGCAGACAGACGACAGACAGGCTCGTCAGTAATCCCACAGGGGACCTCCAGCCCCTAACTCCAGATTATGAAGGTGACTCTGGTCCACAGAGAGCAGGGGGCTATGAAAACTCTATCACAGAGAAAGGAGGATTAGACGGGTAAAGCTGAGGAGTCTGAACCAGGCTGGGAGGAAGAGAGGCATTACCCTAGCACGACCCAAATTGCCTTCCAGGAGTGCAGCCATCTGATGGTTAGCCTGCCAGGGAGATAAGGTCAAAATGCATGCCACCAAAGGGCCCCTGGAGAGGAACAGCCACTGCTAATGGAGACTTCCTGAGAGACAGCCGAGGAACCAGGTAGGCCGATGTGGAGTTGGGCTGAGTCCATAAACCTCAGCCGGGGTGCCAGAGTCCACTAGTGAGAGAACTATTTTGTCTCAGGAAGTCTCCCCTGGGCAATCTCTGCTGACCGTGTGTAATATTCACAGGCTGAACTGTCTGCACAGCGTCACTGATAAGATATCCTTCAATCTAGTGTTTATATTGAATTAAGAAAATCTGCTCCAAATAATGTGTATGTGGAAAGCCTACTCTAATCATAGTTGGCAACACACTGATGGAAGAAATCTGCACTCCTCTCAAACCTGGATTAAGGGCCATGTTGAGATACCATATGTAAAGTCCTCTAATCTCATTTGGCAAAGCCTGTAGCCCACAGCCCTGGCATGGCTTGCATTAAGAAAATCAGTTGCGTCACCCAGGGTGGAAGAGACTTAACAGTTCACCACAGACAAAGAACAAAAGAGGTGATTTGTCTTCTGGACAATATGTCAGCCGTGGCACTTACAAGCGTGTCCTTTAAACTCGTGCTGGATCAGTCAGAACAAAACACCTAGGTTTCAGATGTATTGCATGTCAATTGCCATAATGTCTCTTACATTTTCGGGTGCGATACTGATCAGATGCTAGAACATGGAGAATAACATCAACCTCTGTGGGAAAGCTAAAAGCTACTAATGGAGAGGCTAATTAAAGTCAAACTCATTTGCTAAATTAGAAAATGTGATTACAGAGGGAGGAGTGAGATCTTTGCAGCCTGCTGTTATGGAGTGAGTAATGAGATGAGGCATGCATTTAATGTTCACCAGAAAGACCATGTTCCTTTCATGAGTTCCTCAAAATAATGCATGCCCCATGAACATCAACATGGAACTCATACAGTAGGACCAGCCAAGTGACGTTGGCTGCTGTACCAAGATTATTCAAACACATCCACAGAGGAAGGTCAGCATCTCACAGTCATTTCAAAATACAAAATACAAAATCAGGCCAAGTTTTTGGATAAAAGCCCTTTCTTGAAACACAATTATTTCACTGTTGAAGCCCAATGGGATTTTGTCAGAGAAAAGATTGAACACCCTGCTACTAGTAGAAAGTTCAGGGAGAGTAGAAAAGGTCTGAGAAGGATTTCAGATTATTATGATGTTCATGATATTGTTATTTTAAGCATTGGCTTCATAATGGAGTATCATCATATTGTTTTTTTTCATTCCTCATTTCATGCCAAGTTAATATCACATTCAGTGACATGATGTACTGGGGGCGATCTTATCTTATCTGTGACAGGGATGCTTCGCAATGTTTTCTCCTCATTCCTCCTCTCCAAGACAGCACATCTACTGTACAAACACCTTGTTCTATTTAGACTGGGCCAAGTAACCATCAGGTATCCTTCAGCTTCAATTATTTATAAATTTTTGTTTAGCAACAATGTGTCTTTGGTGCCTCGTGTTCACTTGAACAAGTGCATAACCTGTTGGCCTGCTGGGACTAGACAATACAAGTAAAGCAGCCTGCTGGGACAGGAATTACAGCTGGGATTAGCCATGTCAGCACATATGTGACACCCCCCAGTCTACAGCCCGAGTCAGATTAACACTTGCTTTTCCTCCTACAGCAGATTAGGGATTAGGCTATGAACAATGCACTGACAGAAGATGAAGGCTCGGAGTGGAACGTTTCAAACACTTTACTACTTTACACAACCACCCTGTAAATAAGGAGCTTTTCACGATCCTTTCTTTTCACTGTGATCAATGAAATAAAAACAAGTCGAAATGGAAGGATAAGTATCACAGAACTTTTATTTTAAAGCACAATTCTTTTTTTTTTAACGCTACACCACAAGTGCGATACCTGCACTGGCTAAACTCAATGTCGGACTTCATAACTAAGCTGGTAGTAGTGATCGACAATAATATTGTTTTTAACTGTGTTAAATACAAACTTTTAATTGTAGAATTCTCTCCATGTCGACAAAATGTAATGTGTTTTTTAACAGAATAGTTATTGTGTGTTGTATTGTATACGGGGAAATTCAGTTTTTACTGCAAGGCCGAAGTGTTCGTTGTATGGTTTCTTCTTACCAATAAATCATATTGAGGTGTGTGGTACAGCAGGATTTCTTTTTTGAATGTCTACAGATGCAAAACACAGAGATCAGTTCTTACTTGGACAACCTATATTCTAGCACACAAAAGGGTATTTTTGCACAGTTCAAGGGTGTGGAGTTCTGCTTGTATAAATTCATGTGCTGTAGCTGGGTGCAGTGTTCATGTGAAGCTTTCTATAACCACTCGCCAGTGAAAGAAAGCATCTGATTCAATACACGAGCAACAGTACAGAACACACTTCACCTCTCCATCCCCAAATGTACTCGGAGGGTATGCTCTGCTCTTTCAAGGAGAATGTGTTCTGTCACTAGGTTCCCCTAGCACTGACATTGGCACCATTTCAACATCCAGGATTTCTCCAGTCCATTATTATGTTTTGCATATTTTGTTTCCTGTGTGTTCGCCTTATTGTGAATACTTCGATGCCCTAGTAGCATATATTGTTGCCCCGGCTATTGTAACAGTAAAATGTATCCCCAGGGATCAATAAAATGCAATTCGGCTCGACTCTACTCATTAGTTCCCTCCTTCTTAGGCAGCGCTCACCTTTCTAAACTGGCTGTGACAGTGCCAAGACCAGACTCTACCTGCTGCATATTTTACTGGTGGACCAAGTGGCATGTCCCCGTAGGCCTGTAATCTTGGCAGCTTAATGCACATGGCCTTATTATAGTTTACTTGGCTAACCTGGTTTAGGCTTCCTCACAGATTCCTAAGTCTCTACCTCCATTAGTATTCCTGGGTATTCCACTGCTTCCCATAGAATGAGAGTTCATAAGACTGCAGCACAGCGCTGGAGAGGATGAGCCATCAAGCACAAACAGAGGATACCTGCCTCAATACTCTCTTCATAGACGGATTCTAGTCCAAATGGAATCCTATCTCCCGCTGCAGAATGTGGAAGCTGTCGCAGAACAGGGAACAGTAGACTGTAGTAACATCCCTCAAATCCGAAACCAGAACCCTTTTGTGTTTGAAAGCAAACAGTCTTTCTTCACAATATGATGTTTTGTTTTCTCTCTGAAGCTCCGGCACGTTCCCTGGAGGAGGCTGCCAAGTGGTTGTGTTAAGTCTTCAGTGCTCAGGACTGCCAGGTGTCTGTTCTCTGCTTTCCCAACCTTCAAACAACACCAGTCAGCTTCATGGCAGCCTGAAGGGATGTGTGCTAACAACAATCCCCCAGCTGGGAGAACGGCAATTACCCAACCCCCTGTAATTGCCGAGTTTCCTGAAAACGCTGGCTGGTAGGCTGCTTCCACAGAGACTAGCTTTATCACCTGCTCCCAGGTAAATGAGGGTGTTTTGCAATGAGTTAAATAAAGGCTGCTTGTAAATAGAGAGAGAGATGATTATTATTTCTTGTTTGCTCTGGGAACTGCACTGTACCCTATACCGTCTCATGGATCTGACTGGAGGATGGATAGGACAAGGATGGGTTCAACAACATTAGATGTTCAAGAACATCAGACTTGTTGATCAATTCAGCAGCCCACAAAGCATAGACTTAGTCCTTATCCAGACAAACTGTACCAATATGGTGACCACACCCACGGGTGGGGGTACTTCATAATCAAAATAACCTGTGGATGTATCTAGATATCAATACTGTATAACCTGTGGAGTTTAATGATATGTAAAGTCAAAGCATGCTCAAACAACAATATATATGATATCGAAAATATATAGGATCGCTTGAAGACCCGACCACGCGTCACGTCCTGAGGACCAGTGTCAGGTGTCACCTGGGTCTTTAAGGACCGCTTTCATCTGTTTTCTCATCCGAGTGGTGCGAAACCTAACTGCTATGCTGCTGTTGTAGCTGTGGTCATGGTGACAAGCCCAGCCCATTTAAGACAGCAATGGATGGCTTTGATTCAGCACACATCACTAAAGCGATGGGTACTAATTAGCCTGTTTGCGTAAGCGTGGAACGCATGGTGCTCGTGAAATCCCATGAAGTCCCCTGTAGTCTAGTCACCAGGGACCATGGGCTCCTTCTAGCTTTATCATCAATGATCAGAAATAGCACACAGTGTGAGACTAAAAGCTCTGAAGGTCCAGATGAGGTCAAACTAAAGAATCGTTTGCATCGTATGACTCCAAATGTACTATAGTGAATACACAGCATTGGTGACAAGCCTGAAGGTATTTGTGGTTGAAAATATATTTATTTTACTTCAAAGAAATAACAATGTCTGTTCCATACTCCAATCCCCAGTCACATGACTTTCATTATCATCTTTGTAAAAGAAAACATACAACAACATAGCATTTGCACTGTATTTACATTTGAAGACTTGCAATACATCATCTGACTTCTGGTGTAAAAAAAAAACATGAACAATGTCTGTGTCTGCACAGTAGAAGGTTGAATAAAACTCAACCATTCATCGACCAACCTAAGAATTGAGAGCCCTGAAAGAACTAAGCTTTGGAGAGCTCCTTCCACCACAACGTAAGTAGGACTATCACACTGAGTTCCCAAGAAACAAAACAATATCTGGTCTAACTGCGTCCTTGACAATCAAATATTCAAAACTATATAACTCATAGTCTGAGGTTATTTTTGATGTCTTAAAGACAATTTTGTATGGAGATCCATAGTTAGGGTTGTGGCTATCATTTCCCTAGTGAATGTAATTAACTACAAGTGTGGCCTTGCCTGTTTCAACAGCTTACTGACAGCTACAGACCACACACAACACAACTTGTCCATCTGTCCATCCGGATAAAGGAGATGTGAAACTAAAACATAAGCGTATAAGGATTAAAGCTCTGCCCATCATGTTTTTCAAAAAGGTTTGTAGTTTGTCAAAAACACTTGCTATACTGCATCTTCAAAACCTGGGCACGCCACAGACCACACTGCCGACAACATGATACTGTATGAGTTTCATCATAAACAACTACTGAACAAGAATGTAAAACCTTATCTAATTTACAAATGAATCGATTTTCTTCCATAGGAGATCTCTTCCAGGTTATAACGTGAATGTACAATAGTACGTCAACTGTAATTCACCCTTTTTATTCTACTGCGTGCATCCCCAAAAGTCCGAACTGTGCCGTTATTCAGAGCTAAGTGACATGATGAGGACGTGAGAGTATTGATCTACCTGGCAAGTGTTTCGGGATCAGCTTAGGCCTGTATCGACCCTCCTAAGTGGGCCTGTGGACCTTCAGAGGTCAAGCAGATGGGATGGGTGAATCACCATCTATTTGTCTCCTCGAAACTTAGTTAACGTTGAACGAAGCTAGAGCAGCATTGTGAAGTCAAGAGATATGTACAGTATTATTCTGGAAAATACAATATTTGACCCTGCTTGTAATACCCGTAACAGAGTACATTGTGCTTCTTAAAAATATTTGAGAACTGTAATATTTGGAGGGGACGATATCAAGATAACTTAAATGAGTAAATAAGCCTGTGAATAGTTAAAGTGAAATGAACAAAACTTATTTGAATAGATCATGAATGTAGGCAGCATAGTGAGTTAATATCATAGAAATAAATTATCATAAAATAGAATTCTGTACTTTTTACACAAACACCGTATACTATACACTGTTCAACGATATCTCAATTGTGTTAAAATGACCAAAAAAAACACCAAAACAGAAACAGCACATTTTATCTCTCAGTCCCAGCCAAAGTCATGTCCAGTCATCTGGTAAAACTTCCTATTAAAGGGTTTATAGAAGTCCCTTAGCCTCTGCACTACATCTGGGTCAATGTTGGGGTGGGTCCGGCCTTTGGTTTTGCCCAAGCAGTGAGGCTTGCTATTCCCCTCGGGCCTCTTGAGGCAGGGGAAGCCTTTGGTGGGGTTGAAGTGGAAGTGCTTGTTCGTGACCACCCTCCGTAGCCCCAAGAAGTCCTGCACGTGGGCCATCTCACCCGCCGGGTCACTGATCAGACTCTCTCCGCTCACAAACAGCAGCTGCTCCATGGGGAAGTACTGCAGCCAACGCTCCAGGTGCTTGGCATACATGCCGATCTGCACGGCGCTCCACGAGGTGTCTATGAGACCCGCTGTCATGTTCTTGAAGGTCAGGCTCTCGAAGGAGGGGATGTCGGGCTTCTTGGAGCGGGTCTGAGTGTAGTCGGAGATGGCCCGCGTGACGGGGTCCCGGACCACCACGATCAACTTGGTGTCCTTTGACATGGCATGGATCCGAGCGGGAACCTCTTTTGTGACGAAGTAACTGGGGGTTTTTTCCATGGTGATTTGGCCCTCCAGAGTTTTAGGCATGAGATCCCTACAGAGAGACAAAGAAAAAGAGAGAGGAGGGGCAGGGAGACAGGGAGAGAGAGATAGTGGTGAGTAACAGGGAATACTCCATGATTCATACAGTCACAAGGGACACCGGCAGCAGTACCGCGGCATACATGCCATTGTTTTGTTGATCCAGCACCATCACATGGATAAGACGGTCAGATTAGCCTGGCCTAGACACAGACAGACTGGAGCTGTGCTCATTGCAACCTGTCAGTCACTGGACCAAGCTACGTGTGAGAAGTCCTTGACCAGGACTTACTCATAATGCATTTTTGGTTATATTCGCTTCCTCGAACACCACATAGCACATTGGATGTCTTGTAATGTACTTACACTGGATGGTAGTAAGGTTTAAAAACTATATTAGTCATGTGATGATTTCCAGCTTCCCTTTCAGACACAGAAAGCTAAAGTGTAGACATATGACAGAGATATCCCGAAGATTTTTTTAGACGGGAGTCCCATTCCTTGGAGTCATGTGCTAGGGAGCTGTCCAATCCCATGATAGCATCATTTACTGACCGGGTATGACTCTTTCAGATCCTAAATGAGCCTGTTAACAGCATAGCCCTGATGGGCTAATGGCTAAAGTGGGCCGGTAGGGATTATGACTAGCCCAAACACACTGGAGCATTAAAGCTGACTGCCTGTAAAAAGAGAGATGGAGGAATGCAGGGTGGAAGGATTACAGGCTGAGAGAGGACACCGAATACCCAGTGTAGACAGTTAAGGGCAAAGAGTGTATCCATAAGTATACAAATGAAAGGATGAACAATTGTAAATGTGACGGACATAGTTGCCAAACTTCAGTCGTTTCATCAACTTGAGATTAAATGAATGGGAACCTTCATTTAAATGTTATTGCTATGGGATAGGTAAATGCAATGAACATTATTTAAAATGTTCAAATTATTATATTGTATGGCCATCCGTTGATACAAGAAGCAGAAGCTCTAATAAGAAAAGACCAGAGATAACATCAAACTAATTAGTGCTGCAGGAGCAGATAGGAGGTACCCTGTATATTGCAGGGTAGAGCCTAGGGAGGACTCCTGTGTCTACCGGGAAGACTGCACTGGCTTAATCATCAGTGAACACAGGGGCTGTGTTGCAATAAGGTGTTTCTCATGCAATAAACCCCTGAACCTCCAAATAAATAAACACTCTCTGCATCCAGTTCACTATAACTACACATGCGTTCTCCTCCTTACCCCCTAGAAGTTTCCCTGCTCTAGAGGGTGTAGAAACCCCTTGGAACCCATCCAGGCAACACGACCGGAGAGAGACCAACAACTAACATCAGAAGCGCTGTAATTATCTGTTGTATCTCTTGGATACACAAGCTGAGTGCCTCCAGCTTTTCCCAAAGCCCCAGGGGAGACAGAAACTTACTACCAATCAAAGTTTCCACTTAGTCCCCAAGCAAAACAAACCTGCGCGAGAGGTGCATGCATTATTCATTTCAACAGAGATAGCGAGAGAACATCCACTCCAACTGGAGGGGAGAGAGATGCCCTTGGGGGGCAAACGCAGCAAGCTTTCGCAATTTGTTCTGCTTAATAAACAATGTTGCCTTGAACCAACAGGTTTTAAGTGTATCTCCGTCTATCAGACGATGTTAAAACGGGCACATCTCCACACGTTTGAAGCGGCTGGAGTGTTCTTTGAAAATGGAAGAGAACATCTTTACAAACTCTGTCCTTCATGCGGCGTAAGTCACAGAGGAGAAAAGCAGGGCTGTGAAGATAGCAATAAGCAGAAGGACAGAGTGAGGAGAGAAGGAGATAAAGAATGGCAGACGGACGTTAGTTTGAAGAGGAAAGAGGAGATTAGATGGAATCAGGAAAGAGAGGTGGGTAGATAAACCGAAAGATTGCAGAGGTCAAACTCATGACCCACGTATCAATGCTACATCCCTTTTCTACTCTTCAGATATTGTTCTAAAATGCTGTCTTCCTCTACTACTAGATAACCCCCCCCCCCCCCCCTCCAAAGACCAACACTCAGACACACACAGACACACAAACAAAACACAAAAACACACAAACACACATATACACACTAATCCGATAGGGTCTACTTTGGAGCTTTCCTGTGTTTTGTCTGGTGGCTAGTCAGGTGTGTCCATTAAGCTGGCTCCGGGGCTGTTTGAAGGCTTGTCTGGTGTTTACATACTCTTCTATCAGGAAACAGGTTCAAAGGTAGGAATTTACAACACTGCATGTGACATGTAGTTTGCTGATTTGTATAGTACTTACATCTAAGTTCACAGAACAAGTGTTGCCATTCAGACTTACTGGCTTACAGGCTTAAGGCTGACACTTGCCTCATGCAATATACCTAATACACCTTCTAACTGGCCCTCATTTGGTCAATCATAAATGTAGCTACATCCTGAATATTTTGGTGCGTAAACAATTAGCGATGCTATGTGCTACAAATCGAAAAACACTGCTTAGGAACACACTCAGTTTCATTAATCAGCTCAGTGCCACTGTGGGAACACCCCCTCCTCCCTTCTCCTGGCACAGCAGAGTGGATGAGAGGTGGTGGTATGCAGACACTTATAGAATAATCGGAGCGAGCTTCGGTTAGACACAGGTTCAAGCTATGAATCAAAGGGAGAAGGATCTCAGGGCGGGGTCTTCCCAGACCCCAGTCTACCTTATCACACGTGTGCATGTCATCATCTCACATGGCACGCCGGGCCTTATTAAGGAGCTCTTACGTCCAATACTGTATCTCTACGGCATTCCTGCCAGTTAAGATAGCGCGTGGAGAGCTTTTTTCCCAGGCTGTTTGTTCATGAGCCACCGTGAGGCTGCAGGAGGATTCAAGGCCACCTGGTTCTCAGTTGGAGGGAAGCCCAGGACTGAAGAGAAGAGGAGGTGGAATTTGTCACCATCCTGGCTTTCTCGGTACAACCGTCATACATAAACGCTGCCTGTATCCTGCATATTGAAAGAATGAACAATTCCATCAGTGTACAAGAGCAGGCGTACAGTAGAACACCAAACAACCACACAGTTGCTTCAATCCACGGATATCCAAATGTAACTGCTTGACCAAGGAAATCCTACATTTTCACTCAGATAACCACATCTGTGGCAACATTACTGCGGCATTATACAGCAATGCATTGGTCAATGATCAGGTCATAAAGGTATTGTATGTATGGTTAACTGAATGTTTTGGAATCTTTAAATGTCAATCTCCATGGTCCTGCTTCGTCAGTGGATGACGCACTGGCCCAGGTGATCCTGTGGGGTGTGCAGGGCACTGGAAGCGGAGATGGGCTGGACTGATAGGAATCTGTAGCAACAAACAGACTTCAAAAAAAAGTCCAAGAGACAAAAACAAAAGGATGGCTTGAAAGGAGATGGACTGAAAGATTTCAAAGATACACTGACTAGTTGTCACAGCTCCGGTGAAGAGGAAAGTGAGACAGGAAACTCTTTCTCTCAGAAGACACTCCACAGAGAACAATGAGCAATACAACAATTCCTGAGAGGATCGAGGAGTGAACAACAGAAGAAGAAAAAACTCTTAAGGTTTCCATAGACCTCAAAGGGGGCTGTGATACTGATACAATGTTTCTAAAACTATTTTATTAAAAGCAAGCATATTTTAAAACCCTCCTTCTCTGGCTACATAATTTTCAGAGTGTTTTTGTTCTCTTTCCCATCAATTTGCTGATGCATTAACTTCTGCTGGGAAGAACCCACATTGAAAGCTATCCTGACTTCCCTATATCCCCAAGTGGCCATGAAAACTACGAAGGATGGTGACTCAGCACAACCCGCTGGTGGACTTACATGAACCTGCTCATGGGAAAAGCAACTTTTCTCTCTGAAATCCCCCGGAGGAGAGTCAACTGTCGGTCTAAAAAGCTGAGGCTTAGTGCCTGAATCTCCTCATGGCCGTGTTCCATTGAAGCCTCTCTGCGATGGCGTCATGCTGTGTTTGTCAAAAAGGCACTTTCACCCTCCTGGCCACATTTGCATACAAAGTGAAGGAAGAGAAAACACGTTTCACACAATTGTCTGCTCTTTTATCAAGGGGGTTAATGCAAACCTCAGGGGTTCTCCCACATCTCCTTTCACACAGCTCAATAGAACTGCTGCCCTTTCGAAAGACTCTCTTAAATGTACTGCCCGCTATCTGCCTCTGGCCCTAGCTAAAAAAGAACCCATGGGGCTCTGTTTTTGCATTGGAACAGTTTTCTGACAGTGTCAATGAGTTAGGTGACAAAACACACTTATTGTTTCAGTAAAACTGGAAGCTGTTAAAGAAAAGAAGTAAGTAAGGATGGGGGAAACATGTACCTGTATTGGAGAGGCACTGGTTTTGGAATCAAAACAAGGGAAATTAAAAAAGGAGGACACTTTAACTGAATCAACAAATGCTTTAACATACCTTGAATTTGAAATATACATATACTTTATATACAAGGCCAGGGGGAAAAAATCCCTACATTTTCCCTCACAATTCTGTAGATCCTGAAGGTAATCTAGTCAGTAGGGAGAGGAGAGAGAAAAGTGTCTGAAAAGTAGCGATGTGACATAAAAGACAGAGGGGGAAACACAGCGAGGTGCAGAAAAAGGAAACTGTTCCCACGACTTCTGGAGTCCCCCTCCTGTGCTCCGTATGAGGAAGCGTGCACAACTGCCTGACTGATTCTCTCTCTCTGTCTGTGGGGGAAAGCGGGCAGCGTACAAGGCCGGGGTCCCCTGCTGAGGGAGGCCTCTCCTGTGTGAGCCTGCAGCAGGAGGCACACGGCTGCCCTCCCCAGTGTTGGTCCAACAGTGTGGGCACGGCTCAAAGCCACCATGGGGGGGATTGGCCCACCCAGCAACCTGCCCCTCTCTCTGCTCCACGGGCCTTTCGACCAACAATTAGTCTGTGGTACAACCGGGGAAGAGCGCCAGACAATCAAACCGCATCTACTCTGCAAGCCCTCCTTCTGTCCTCCATCGAACATTCTGTACAACTCTAGAGGAAATATGCTACAGTCACTTTAGAACCTGGGTGAACTTCTAGCATCCAGCTACTCTGGTTTGATGGTTGTTTTTTTGGACACACCAGCGCTGTGTGTAGATACTCATGTGACTTGATGGTGACTTGACTGAGAAGCAGGTGGGGGTGTCTCAGAGAGACTAACATGGTGGTGTTAAAGCTAGCTGGTGCATTGAGACAAAGATAAGCAGGGTTTTCCCCCCTGCACGGAGTGATCATTAAGGGTTCCTTGTTGTGCTGTTCTGCAGTCTAAGGTCAACCACCACTGCTCTAGTCTGACTGGGCTTACTCAAGCCAAGATGTTTTAATTAACCAGATCACCACTCCAGAGAAACAGGTTTAATTAACCAAGCCTCTAGGTAAAACCGCACTGCCTCTAATCACTTAACAGTACAGCCATCCAATAACAACAATGTTCAACTGCAGGATGTGCCTTTAGTGCGCTGTCAGAAATTGGATTGAGTTCAGCCTGATACGTGTGTAAATGACCAAACATCATCGCTATTTGGTGAAAACTGTGGTCCTGCATTCATCTTTATTCATTCCTCAGTGAGTGGAGATGCACAAAAGACATCTCCACACACACAGTGTCCTAAACCTGTCCGGAAATTCTTGGAGGAGCTTGAGCGAAAAGTCCTTTGAACAAACGCTTCACTTCCTCCTTTGTGGTGATATGAGGGCGGCCTTGGAGCGGTTGTTGGGCCCTTTAAAATTGTCTGCTAATCTCTCTCACTCACTCCATTTAATTAAAGTTCAGGTGCGCGTCATTGTTCAAGATGCTTGTTGTGAGAGGTCTCATCATCGATCCATATCCCTGCGACAACTTTTGATGCTTTGTGTCTTCAATAACAAATAATTCATGAAACTTCAATGGTTAGTCACTGTAGGTTCAATCATATAGCTAGGCATTTAATCCATCCCCCAAGTGGAAATTTCATAATAGCAACATGCCACTGGTGTCACTGACATAGGTTTTAATGCACAAATTGAGTATATGGATAAATCCTTTTAGACAAGTCACCACCGGGATTGAACCCCTTATCACACATGAACAGCAGGCTCTCCGGTCGTTCAGCTGCAGGAGTTTAAGCAGAAAGTAAGTGATGCATCTTTAGGACTCCACCCAAAATCTGAAGCCACATTTTGGAAGTTTCTATACAGTCCCCAGGTCTATGATGTCTGTCTTTGAAATGGAGCCCCAGCCAAAGCTCAGGTTCTAAAGAGAGTTACTGCCACTGAATCCATATCTACGATTGGTTGAATCTGACCTGGGACTCCTAGGGAATTATGTCATGAGCTAGGCTCATGATTTCTGGCCATAAACGAAGCACTTTTTGTTTGAACCCAAGAAGAAACTCATGTCGAGCTAAATCGCTAGTAGAATGGAATTGTTCCCTGTGTCATGTTTCCTCTAACTGCTGTAGCTCAGACCAGCCCTCGCCATTTCATAATACAGTTGCTGGTGGAACTCCAAAGACCAAGCATTGGCAATCCCTGGTCCTCACATCGAAGCTCATAGCAAGCTGAATAGACTGTTTTGTGCAAAACTGTGTACACAGCCGTTACATGTGTATGACATGTTTACATTCTCTTTGTTTGCAATGAATCAAGGCTCAGACTTAAAGCCATATCAATGGCTTGAATGTGTATTGAATACAGGATGTTGTTTCATTATGAGCAGTGTAGCTAGATTATATAGTAATATAGTCCTAAAGTCCAGTAGTCAACTGCTTATTGCTCATAAGTTATTTAGGTCACACATCATAATCAGCATTTCCTGATTGCTTGATTGGTCCTATAAAAGCGTATTTTGTTTTTATAGTAGATGACGTGATCCATGAGCAGCAAGTGTCTTTCCCATTGCACTGTGTGTGTGTGTATGTGTGTTTATGTTTGAATCCTTTTTAATTAGCTAATCAGCTAGTGTGCACTGTGCGACACACCACAAAGACCAGATGACCATCAAAATTTTTGCATGACCATACTGCATCTGAGACCTTATAGCATAGGCCTACACCCTTATCAAAGCTAGTGGAGGCTACCCCTGCGCTGTGCGTCATCCTTCTTCGGTGAACTGAGGAGACCCTGCGATACACGGTTCTGAGGGGGTGCTGTCTCAGCCATCAACCGAAAATAATATTTAATACTCAATCGTTTCAATCATAAAAATCCAATCAATCTATAATGCATTGTCTTTGTGGAAATTAAAATGAATTATTACATCAAATATATCCTATGAGTACAATACAATTCTGAATTTGTTCCCGTGTCAAAGTTATATTATATTTAGTGTACACTTGCTGTGTCAGTTACCTGTACCACTCCAGTCCCTTATCGTAGTTCCGGTCAAAGAAGTGAGGCTCGGCTCCCACAGCTCTGATGTCTGGATGCACGCGGAGAAACTCCAGCAGCGCCCGCGTGCCTCCCTTCTTCACCCCGATGATAATTGCCTGGGGCAACTTTTTACTTTCCGACTCATTGAAGATACTTGACATGGCATTATCTTCCACCGTCCTCGGCTCACTTCTAATTTCATCCCAGTCTTCTCCTCTGCTGTCTAAATCATTTTCATTATTCAGTAAGTCTCTGGACATGCCTACATCTTTAAGATTAAATACCGCGGCTACTCCGTTCTCCACTTCGAATTGTTCATGTTTAGTCACAGAACCGACCATTAAATTTGGCATTGTTGAACAGTAGCCAACACAGCAGTATATCATGTAAACCCACAGTGACAGCATGATGGATAAAACAAAGAGTTTATTTTTCACGGGGGGTGATGACACAACATGTAGATTGTGAAATACAGGACTATATTCCATAAGACTGTCGGTAAAGAAGATTCCGTGGAGGCATTATGGGCAAAGTTGTGCGCTTCTCTTCCATCGCTATAATCCTGGTGAAACGGACAGATCCAACAACTTCAGTGGGTTGTTAAAAAATATTTGTTGATCAGTTCCTCTTCTGTAAACAAATAAATGATAGCCTACATTCGGTTTTAGTTGATGAAATGACAAAGGTGAGTCCACTTCTCAGTGCTACGTGCGCGTAGTACTACTCCCATCACAAGCTATCTCCGCAGCAGCGTGTGAGCGCGCAGAAGTCCTGATCAACTGTGTACATCTGTGGACTGGAGGGCGTATGACTGACATTAAAATCGTCCAATCCCAGGAGCCTGAAGACATCGCTGCCTTTTATTTGCCACTTACCAAGCAGTAGATCCATCATTTATACTGAATATGCCGACTCATCCAAATAAGCGCTATTTACTTATACTAAAGTTTAAAACATTATAGCCTGTCAGCTATTTAAAAGACAGCCTGTTTTGATTATAGACGGTTTAATATTAAAATGTATACATATAGTAAATAACAATAAAATCTATTGCAAAAGGGACTGTTTAAAATCGGAAATCAAGGAAGTACAATTTGGTAAGCTCTAGGTCCAACATGAAAGTGGTCAAAAACTTCAGATAATGTGTTAATACTATGATTGCATTTTAAAAGTTATTTTATAGACCACTGGCATATGGGAAAACATCGCAGAGTCAGTGCAGCATCTGTTTGCAGGTCCCATACTGCCATAGGAATTAGCATTAGAATATCTAAGACCCAAACGCTGCATAGCTCTTTTCTGCGACGCCTGACGTGACGAGGGAAGTGACAATAGTTTAACAGCGGGCACGACTCTGAAAAGATTTGTCACGATGCCAGCAGATGTCCGCTCATCTCCTGTGGATCCGGTTTGAATGACCACTACACATCGCTTGTCAGAAGTAGACCTAATAGCTATTTTGTCCACCCAGTCCAGTAGAGAAGGATGTCATAAAACCTGGCCCTAGCTATAGTACAATTAGAGGCTACTGTGGGCCTGTGGTAGCAAGAATATAGTTATGACCTGAGAGACCATAGAAAGAGACCATCAAGGGGCTGAGTGTGTGCTTGTATTCATGCGTGTGTGTAGGTGTGTGTGTGTTGGTACTGAGGGTGGGGTCAGGGGGTTCTGGACCCCCAGCACCCACTAGGTTCATCAGGATTAGCAGGATTACTCCAGCGTTGCCATGTCAGTCAGAGTTTCACCAGAGCCACCTCTCACTAATCCCCTTATCTGTCTCACACGACTACAAATGCTGTTTGCATATGTATGCGTGTATGCCTATGGACGTGTGTGTGCGTTTGTCTGTGTGTTTTTCATTCTTTCCCTAGCGGTTAAATTGTGCGGCAGAGTGTACCGTGGATACCTGCGCACGTCCTAGTGAGACCATCTGTTGAAGACCTCCGGTGTGGCTCCGGGGTGGAGGGGATGGAGGCAGTTCTCTCTTGTCTTTCACCTCGTATTCCATTTCAAATTCCAACGTGCTCTGTCCCATGTCACTTCGGGAGGCACACGTTCCCTTTGGTTAATCCCATCAAACGTGTTCCCTCTATTACCCTCCACATGTTTTACGCAACATCACGCTGGTCTGTGTGTGCCACGTTCACCCCTGTGTTTTGTGCTTGGGTGTGCAGACGTACAAACACGCCCGCGTCGAGTTACGAGGTAAAAACAAGACATACTTGTGTATGTCCCATCTCCCGTGGTTTTCCTTTCGTCTGCGTGGTTCCCTCCCGGAGAGGATTGACACTTCAAAGCCGAGCAGAGCGGAGAAGGAGGAGACAGAGTGGAAAGGCACAAAAGACACCTGAGGGGGAGAAGAAGCATTCTGAAATACACACACACACGAACACACACTCTCTTTATCTCTCTTGCACACAAACACACATACATACACAGTGGCATATACGCAACCCCCCACCCCCCCCCCCATTTCCCTCTCTCTCTCTCTCTCTCTCTGACCTGCTCACGCAAGTTGTGTCCAGAGTTCCGGAAGGCCATGTGTGCTGAATTGTTCCGTCTGTTCTGCTTCATGATGCATGTAGACAATACCTCATACATAGACACACACATGCATGCTCATACAGAAAGACAAACACACACACATTAAATCAAGCACACAAACTCGCACAAAGGTAGAAACGCACGTAAACGTATCCGATGCTTGAGTTCTGACATTCAAGGTGTGTATACAGTATTTACAGTAAACCATGTAGAATGTACATTCCCATTCAACAGGAGCACTGCATCTACAAATATACTTTATAGTATCATCATTATATTCATGGTAGGGAAGCATAGAGTGGTAGTACTTTAAAACATATGATATGGACTAGAATCTGTTAAGAATCTGTTAAGGTCTGTCTATCACCTAATGCTGTCAACTCAACTGCCTTGCACAGAGCAGATGTCAACCCCTAACAGAAATATCCCATTAGTGTGAATTTGAGACAAATACCACCTCACTACGTACTGTGATTCACATGCTGGGTAAGTAAGTATTCATTCTCCAACGTGTGCGTGCGCACAGACACATGCTCCCTGTAGACCAGATGTCAGGGAGGACAGTTACAAATGACAGGATGATTAGACAAGAGCAAGCCTGTATGACTTCATTCTCATCCACTTCCTCGAGAGCGTAAACAAACCCAAGCAGCTTTGGGAACAAAGGGGGACAAGCGCACGCAGGGCCGGACCCTCGCGGTAATGACGGGATCATTAGCCGGGCCAAGAACCAGATCAAGACACCGTTCCAGCTACTTAAAACCTCCATCAAGGCATTTTACTCCGACTAAGTCCAATTTAAGATGGCTATAAATTCTCCGGAGGATGGCTAAAGTCCATTTATCTTATCTCCTGTTCAGGAATAGATAAAGCTGGGGCAGATTTCCTTCTCGATCCTGTCGAGAAGAACTGATCCACAGGTCTGTTGTGTGCTGGAGCCGAAGCTAGCAGGACTGCAGGTTAGAGGGCCAAAGAAGCTTAGATGTTAGTCTTGTCAGGTCATGTCCAAACACAAGTAATACCTGACCCCGTCAGTCTAATTGTCACAGCATGGACCATATAAATACACTCCATGTATACATAACTGAATTCATTCTTAGTGATATAAAAAAAACATATATAAATAAACACACTAATGGCTAGAGGGCTATTTGACTGTATATATATAATGGAATGAATTGTTAGTGACAATAAAAATATATAAATAAACATGCTAATGGAAAGTCTATAGAATGTGCATTCTTTCAAGTGTCTGATAAGATCACCAAGTCAATGTATGCAGTACAGAATTTACACTGGTCTGGACAGGCAGGTTTTCACTGCTCATGCCAGAGATGACAGGCCATACATGATACATCAACTCGAGCTAAGAGCTTTAATTTGGCAAGACAACTGAAAATGTTTGTTTTGTATGTGTGAGATGCCTAAACATCACATCCAATTTGAGTATGAACATTTGCAATGTACTGTAGGTCTGGACTTTTTTTTACCAAATAAGGGAACTTTAAAAAGAGGAAAACACAATCTCTTTCTCTTTGATATACCAGAAGGAATGGTTCCTCTAAGATCTCATGGAGTTTTCCACAACAAATGCACAAAGAATGTAAAACTGACTGTGAAACAGCAGATGTCAGATGCTTCTTTCTTGATGGTGTGAAATGACCTGAGAAGACAACACCAACACCTCCTGATCAAATCCTGAGAAGATACTTGTTCTATCCATCAACAGATGGCTGCTCATTAACCTCAAGTTTGAAAGATGAACTTGAGAAAATTGAAAATCAGATCCGCCAAACGGCTCTGTGCTTCCGATTAACGTTAAGGAGCTGTGAGGATACAACACAACAAAATAATCCTGGTAAAGAGCCAACACGACAGACTAATCCTAGTAAAGATACAATAAAACTGATTAATACCGGTAAAGACACAACACAACAGACAGATACTAGTTGGTCACAAAAAAACACCCCACAAACCCTTTAAAGGCAGGAGTTCAGAGGACGATTTCACGGTGTTCTGTATGCCTGTGTGGTGGGTTCAGGGGCAGCACAGGATACCCTCCAAGTTCAACTGGAAACCAGATGACCCCCTAGGGGGTATAACCTGAACCAGTATTTGATCTGAGAACGGGTGCTTTCAACAAAGACATCTGAACCACTATTCACCTCTCGTTGTCAAGGGGAATTTGACTGTTTAACCTTTTCTATGGAACACTCCCCATCGAATCAAGCTTAGCTTGAAACTATTACAGTACTTGGGCAACCTTGCCAAAAAAATATGGCAAGAGAGACTACTCTGTTTTTATTAATCTAGTTATGAAATGCAAGGAACTGAGCAGCAAATTAATTGCGTAAGACATACTGTACTGTAAATGTTGTTCTGGCACCACATGGACATCATGATTAGTTGTCTGCAATCAAGTTTTGATGACTGATTGCATCCATTATTGTAATTGCCCATTTATTTTCAGAATGTCCGTCTGGTGAGGCTGGTTTGAAGTTTTCTTGCACATTCTGATGATGATTCTGTTGACCAAATCAAGTAACCCAGATAGTTGAAATGAATAGCCGATCACATCCTTACAGTTTTTGAAATAATAGATTTGAATTCTGTCTTTTTAATTAGTCAGAAATGCATTTGTGTAGCATGGAGCAAAAAATGCCCCAGAAATTCACATAGATTTCAGTTTAGATTACAGTTCCTGGTGTAGCATAAGTGTTCAGAGTTTGTATGAGGCTGAGGCAAAGACACTTGGTCTGGGTGGAAGACACATAATAATCCACATGACTTCTTTCAGGCATTCTTCACATGCTTTAGCTCTCCCACCACCTCCGTTTCCAGATCAGAGACATGAACGCATGAGATTCGAGTCAGACAACGTAACACAAAGTCCTCTTCAAATCTCACTGGACACACCTCTGTCTTCCACACCAACAGGCCTTCGCCTTCACTCCTCACCTACGCTGACCCTGAGTAACCTAGCCGACATCCACCCCCATGACCCCAGCGCTGTGCTCCATTGTCAGCCTCACCTTCGTCCTCCCCAGAGGCCTTGACACCAGAGGGCTGAACCGGGGCCCTTCATCTGGGCTGGGATGACAAGGCTGTGTGGTTCCTCTGGCTTAGCTCCAGGCCTCCTTGGTCTGAAAGCTCTGGCAGGGGGAGGGGGATATTTTGTACAGGGAGGAATACTGAGACACCTTTTTTTTAATCCCTTGATTATTTGATGGTGTTGCTGGAGTACCAAACAGGCCAGTATGAAACAGAAAGACATCTAAGGGTCAGACGTACTTCAGTGCAGTACAATACAGCACTGATGCATTCTCACTCAAATCGGACAGGCTTATCTGTCAAATTCATTTGTTCTCTTCTCGAGCTCAAATAAAGGAGTGACCAGTCTGCCAGAAGGGTGCCCGTCACACCACTCATGGAGCAGCCAGCCCACCGAGGTGAACTTGGCCTGAGGTGAGCCGACCGCCCTGAGGAGGAGACAAGCCAGAGAATGATCAGAGGCTCCGTGAAACGACAGGCTGCGGACGGGACCTAATGGAGTTCAAGGCTGGGCTGTAGGAAATGAGGTCAGCACTGAAACCCCTCCGCTCTGATGAGTGCTGCATTCCTCCGCACACGTCAACAAGAACAGCAACTGATTATTAGACTGAGTCAAAGCCTTTCAGCGAACAAACTGCCATCCTCTACTTTTGAAACATCTTGGCGCCGGCCCACACACTGTGGCAAAGTCAGAAATGGAGTCGACTATGTACTTGAGCTAAGATTTCGATCACTCTAGAGCCAACCAAACATGCAGATTTCACAACATTGTTCTCTCAGGTAGGCAGGCTGTATGGGATTGAGGCCGTCCATTAGAATCACAGTTATGAATAGTTTTCCTGAGTTCCTAAGACTATTTTGCACATCGTACCAAATATGCACTTTACTTTACATAGGGATTTTAGGCATTAAGCACATTTGATTTAACCATCTATGCATGTTCAATTTAGCCAAAACACACATGACTCCAAGATATCAAGCGCTAGATTGCAAAACAGGAGCCGAGGGAGCCATTACTCCTACACTGTAGGTGGAAGCATCCGAGGGAGAGGTGCTACAGTGAGTGTTCATCCTGTACAGCACATCCCGTGTTTCCCATGGTTGCAGAGCAATCAGCTGTGATATCCTGCCGGTAAATCTGCCTATCACCAGTGGCTCGCTGCCCAGAGCAGAGCTGGCCGTGCCATAAATTGTAGATTCAAGCTGAATCTGTTTTTCAGAGCAGAGAGACACCAAGGCTGCCTCCACCTACATCCACTGTAGATCCTCCTCTCTCTCCAGTGAGCTCTGGGTGCAGCCTGGATCTTTAAGCAGGGATGTGTATTGGGACATCGTGGACTGCGCTGGATCGAAGTCAGCGAGTGAATGTTATGGACTGTTTGTCACGTTTAAGTTGTTCAACCTTCTCAGCACTGAACCAGCACTAATACCTGGTGAAAAACATCAACCTTCCAATTAATCTTGAACCATCTTCCACGATATGTTGCGTTTCCCAAACACGGTGTTCTAATCCCATCTTGTCGTCGAGGCTCTCTGAATGGTGCCTGTTGTTGCTGAACAGCACACAAAGGAGCCTTCAACACAAGCCATCATCGTTCAGTCTGCGAGTCAATGCAGGCTGGTCGGACACCTCGCATGCATGGGGCCTACTTACACGCAATTATTCTTTATTTGTGCCTCACACGCACCTGAGCACTCAGTCACCCACCAGCACGCCACAGCCACACCCTAGGAACCAATTATCACCAGAGAGCCAGTCAAGGAGGCTTAATGTAGCTGCACAAACTGGCTGGTTGAGCCTGCTGGATACAGTGGGCTGTAGGGCACGTAACCCAGGCTGGTTAAACTATTGAGTTGCTCTGACAGGTGGAACCTTGTATGATTCTCAAGATTAAGGATTACACTTGATTCCAATGTTGCAGGACTAAAGAATGAACAAAAAAAGAATGGTTGCTGATGCAAAGCTACTGTTCAGTAGGATTTGGTTTATGGTGCGTTGCCGTTTGCATGGTTTGGCTCCGTATTTGATGAGCTGGTCTGAAACACTAAATTAGACTGAAAACTTTACGTTCAGTTTAGATGAAGAGTTCAGACAGTCAAAGGACTGAGCATTGTGTCAAACATGCTTCCAACACATTTCACCCAACATCAAGCATGATTCTCAGTATGCATTCTGTGAAAAATTCCACCTTACCTGTCTGCTAAACTCAAAATAATACCTAACCTGTTGGCAGTGGAAACAGTTATTTTGGTGCTTTTGCTGACTGTAAAACCATTACAAATAACAACGGGATTGAGTGCTGAGGGCCTCAACTCTGGGTTGCTACAGGGCTATCCTGCAGACCTGTGTTTACCGTGGTGTTAGTCTACCCATCATTTTCACCCACTTGGTGCAGGTTGAAACAGCCCTGCAGTTGAGACCTGTAATGTGTCTCAACCTCAGATGTCCCAACGTTTTCATTAGGTCTGGTGCTTGTGACCATTATGGACTCAGCTCAGCCCCCGAAAACGGAACACCCACGCTGGCTCTGAGGTTTAGCGCCTAGACTATGTATGATCATTCTCTCGCTCTTTCTCAACCCCCTTGTCGGGCACCTCTTTCTTCCCCTCTCTCCCTCCCTCATCCCCCCCCATCTCTCTTTCTTTCTACAATCCTACTGGCCACACCCAGGAGCTCTGGACAAGTGGACAACAATGATCTGAGGCCCCTTAATAAACATACTACACTTCCTTAATGACAGACCAAAGACCGGTCCCCCCCCAGACCCCATGCCGATGGTGTCTGATCTAGGTAATAGGATGCTGTGTGTCTGAAGATTGAACACTGGCACGGTGTCAGGTGATCAACCCGGCCTGACTCGGCTAACCACATGCTTCTTTCAAGCTAGCCTGGGGTCGTGACCCTAGACTGAAGTGTCCTATTGCACTCCTGTCCTGATGTGTTCTGTGCAACCCCAACACTAGTTACGGCATCACGTGGTTTCTAGTGAAAAGAATGAAGGTTTACGAATCTGCAGAGAACCTAAGAAATAATCCCAGTTGAAATTTCGGAGGTCTCATAAATGTTTAGCTGGCTTTTGTGAAGAACCTGTAGACCATCTGAAGATGTCAGGCTCCAAGCCACATATTGGGTCGGCAAGATTAAGGAGAGGTCAGAGGTCACAGGCCTTAGAGAGAGGGCTTCATTAGCCTTCCAGCAGAATGGTTGTAATGAAAGCTAATTACTCCCCAGCTGTCCTGTAGCAGGACAATATGGTCGACATGAACAGCAGGAAGGCAGATGAGGAATCATTATCACTGTGGTACAGGCTCAGCAACAATGTTGTTTTGGAGAGTGTTTGTCAAGTGGGTTTACCTTGACCACATGGAGGGACAGTTAAATTACATGAAGGCCATCTATATCTGGTTCACTACCTATCCTAGCTGGACTTCCTTGAAATATACCCTTGAACCTCTACGGACTTCCTGTTTTTCTATGAGAGGGCATTACTTCCTTTGTGGGGGATTATGGGTGAGAGAGTTTCTGTGGCAGGCCTGCGGATGTGAGACATCACCCAGGCTGATTTAGATGTGTCCAGAGACTGTCCAACACAGCAGGTTTGGAGGGTCGGGGAGATGTTAAGAGGTCCCTCTGCGAGGCTTCCAGAAATGCTTTCATGGTAGGGGGTTGGACTGTCTGGGTTGGGACTGGGCGGCTGGTCTGGGATGGGAGGGACTAATGAAAACAAATGAGCCAACCAGGTCAGGGGGTCGAGATCAAGGCTCCAGAATCCCCCTCCATTTCCAGCCACAGAGATTAATGAGGCCTCAGTGATAGGCCTGGGTTGCAGCCATTATTCAGTATCGCTTACCTATAGGCCTCTGAAGGCCTGGGGACACAGTGGGTAGCCCACCTGTTAGCCCATTAAGTCTTAATGGACTGTATGTTGCTAAACATAGGGAGCCCTGATTGGGGTGCTGAGTCTAGTCAAGAGAAGTGAAGTGAATTAACACCTTACAAAGCTTTTTTCACTGTATCAACACTGTAAACACTTTTGCAGTTGAGATATCTCGGTTAAACACACAGAACCTGTGATACACGCATGAATGTCTTTGTACTTTTATAACCTTCTTGCTCTTTTTTCAATGTGCTCATTTCTCTCCACCCTCGTGCCTATTCACAAACTTCCAAATTCATTTTCTAGGTTTGCATTTGTAATTAACAAGATGCCTCAAGGTAGAACATGACAGTTATGTTTCAGTTTAGACAAACTTACATTTCCCCCCTTGTGAGGCAGTGAGAGAGTATGTGCGTACCACTATGTGGTAAAAATAAATAGCCAGACAGTAGGATCTACTGGAAAACCCAGGGATCACAGAGATGACACAGTGACTATGAGGTCAGGAGGTATATGGAAGTCTTTGAGACAAGACTGCACCCTGCTGGAGATTGGACTTCAGGATTGGCAACACTGAAACAGAGATTCAGGCACATGGGAAATCTAACTTAATTAAAAGTTGTGAGAAAAGTAGACTTCAGAATTGATTTACATTTACATTTATTCATTTATCAGACGCTTTTATCCAAAGCGACTTCCAAGAGAGAGCTTTACAAAGTGCATAGGTCACTGATCATAACAACAAGATAGCCACAAAACATTGCGAGTAGCCAAAACATGAAGCTCACATTGTGAACAACCAAAGTAAGTGCCAAAGGGAAGAACCATAAGAGCATGTAGTTAAACAAGTTACAATTAAACAACATGAACCGCTATACGTGCAAGTGTACCTGTGGAAAAAACAAGCAACAATAATAAAAACTATATATCACAGCGAGTACAAAACATTTAAATCAGTTACCACTAATCACAAGAGCAACAAGTCTCTGAGCAAGAGTCATTGTGATCCTTGAGGAAACTAACATCGGGTCAAGCGATTTAAGACCATCCTGTCGTCACTGCTTGAGATTGACAAATTTGAATACTACACACATGCCACAATTACAGATTAATTGTAAAATAAGGAAGTACTGACACAAAGAGACCACTAGATGACAGTAGAAGTTAAATATTGGCCGATTTCACCTTTCAGATACAAAACCGTTCACTTCAGAAATTGAAAGCAGTTAATTAATGATCAAATAAACAACCTACATTTTAAATAGACCTATTAGTGTACGATATCGTAACATGTATTTAATAACAACCTACCGTACATCATATGCAGGCCTACATGTAACTTGACAACACAGTACTATTTGAGTCTCTAGTGTTTGAGGATGCCCGCCCCAATAAAAACAGACATTGACAGTTAAATATACGGTTGTGACTGAGACAAGAGGGCAGGCGTTTCATCGGCGTAGATGTTTCAAAGCCTACATTTCCCATACTGCATTGCTGCGCTGTGGCTCCTTGTCATCACGCTGTCACTCTGCCCGAGTGCCCATAGCGGAGAACTGGTTCAGCATCTCTGCGCAGGGTATGGAACGAAAGTGGATGGAAAAACGCAGTGAACATTTATAATTTGAAACATTTAAAGGTGTTGACATTTGCAATGATAAAAGGAAAATGTGACGGTGTGGATTTTCACTTGTGCCGCTGCGTTGCACGAGCCGTTATGTCAAGAAAAAATGTGGAGTCTTTTTTGGTGTAGGTGTTAATGCAGAAAATACAAGATGAAGAAGCAATTCAATCGAATGCGACAGCTCGCTAACCAAACGGTGGGCAGGTAAGCGAAACCGGCTGTCTGTCTATTATCCTGGTGTTTTGCAAGTGAGTGTGTGAGTGTAGAAAGATGGAAAGAGCTCGCAAATCTGCTAAGTATCTGAAACATGACCAAGCAAATATGTTTAGAATCTAAATGGTCATATTAATATAATCCCCGGATTTGCTAAACGTTTGAAAAGGGTTGACGAGCTGAAGATAATAACCAATCCTTGTGTTTAGTTTTGCTTAACGCTTTTGGATTACCGCATAGGTAGCCTTCAAGCGCAATGCCCCGATAATCAGCCCGACAGAATACTAGCTAGAAAAATACCCCATGCAACCTAAGGTAATATCATTCAATAAGCACAGGTGAAAACGCATGTCCCAATTTAAATAGGGCATCCTGGTGATTGTTATCTTAACCTATTAGGCTACCAACCGTCCTAATAGCTTATGTGCTGATGCAGACGGATGCAGTCTGCGACGTGAGAAGAAAATTGAAAAAGCGCAATGTTTTCATTACGCAGTAGGTAATTTTAGCTGTAGTAAGAAAAGAACATCATCTCGCTGGGTGCAATATAACTGATATATAGACATGGGTAAATGCAAATAATATTTCTGCATTTAGTAATTGAATTCTACCTGAATCGACTCATCCACATTGGCCAACCTACACCCTTGCAGGTCTCTGATACCTTACGCATTCCCTAGACGCCTCAATCCTCAAATCATACTGTTAATGTTCTCTGTGATCTGATTCTATTTATTTAACTAAATAACGAAAGGCCAGACGATTTTACATCTTCACCCTTATTTCCTGTGTCACACGTACGCACAAATGAATCGTTATTAACACGAATCTCACCTACTTATATTGCACTAATGTAGGCCTATACCAGCTGCTCTCACATCTATAGCAGGAATATGTTGTTTCTGACCTTTAGCTCTGCTGGAATGTGTGTATCACTCGGCCCCCGCCCTATCTCGCCCTGTTTTTTTCACCTGACAGGGAAAGCATCTTGTCATGCACAAGGCATCCTCCCTCAAGGCCAGAAGGTGCTCTCTGCTCCATGCTGCTCCATTCTGGGAGATTAGGACATGGTGTTGGGTCATTAGCTCCTGTGCTGTGAGCTTGCAGAAAGGGGAGGTGGCTCCCCCAGCCAGTGTTTGCTTTCGAGCTTTGCTGCCAGTGTTTGGGCAGCATCTGGGAGATGTCAATCAGCTAGATGTTCTATCCGTGCTCTTTTTGTGCGTGTGTGCGCGTGAATCATTTAGCGCGTGTGTGGGTGGGAACGTGGCTGTAGGTGGATGGAGTATAGCAGGGTGAGTGTAGGTGCCTGTTTCTGCGTGTGCGAGTGTGTGTAGCCTATATTGTATTCTTTTCACACACTGTGCTATTCTCCGGGCCAGCAGGTAGGCAGGCAGCAGGCAGGCAGTCATGCAAGGAGGGAGGGAGACAGGCAGACAGGCAGCAGGCAGGCAGTCATGCAAGGAAGGAGGGAGACAGACAAACAGACAGGCAGGCAGCAGGCAGGCAGTCATGCAAGGAGGGAGGGAGACAGACAGACAGGCAGACAGCAGGCAGGCAGGCAGTCATGCAGGGAGGGAGAGAGACAGGCAGACAGCAGACAGGTAAGGTAGGCAGTCATGCAGGGAGGGAGAGAGACAGGCAGACAGCAGACAGGTGAGGTAGGCAGTCATCAGGCTGGCAGGCAGGCATGAAGGGGGAGGGAGGAAGGGAGGCTTGCAGGTAAATAGATACTGGGCTGGATATCACCACCCCAAAGACCAGCAAAATATATCCTAAACAGGCAGTCCCTGCTAATTAAGAATAGTTAGGGCCAGGCCAGTCATGAGCATTTCAATCTGCTTTCGAGGGACTGAAAGGAGAAATAAACCAGTGAAGCTGATTTGAACCCAGGTACCGTACTACTCACCATATGATTAGTGTAACAACTTGAAAACGGCACAGTGCCCCGTTATAGAGCTGAGTCACCCTGCTTCTGCGAGTACACTTGCAGGTCTAATCAAAACTAGTGACAGTCAGGTATGGAGGTGCAACTAATGGAGGTGCCTCCATTAGTTGGTTGCTTCGTCATGAAACTCAAACCGCCAATTACACTCTTAATCTCCAGTCATTGGTACCTGCGAGGAAAATGAGAGTCTCCCACAGTGTTTGTGTGAGTGTGGGGGGGAGGGTTATCTGTGTGTATTTGCACAGTACATGCAAGCTTGCGCGTGTGTATTTCTGTGCGTGTATTTTAAAGGTCACATTGTTCCCGCCCGTTTGCGGTGGTCTTCCTGTTTATTTATAGAACCTATTGGCCTCCCCATTCATGTTTTGGTGGAGGGAGGCGGTGTTGAGAGGCACCGGGTGTGGTTGTAGTGGACCGAGTCTGCTTCACCAGGAAGGGTGGGTGTGTCCCTTAAGGAGGGGACGCCTGTTTATCCACAAGAGAATAAAGACCATGTTCCAAAGACTTAGCTTTGTGTGTGCTTATGTGTGTGTATGTGTGCGACGGATGTCCTCGTACCTCCCTGGTCATTCCTTACAGGATGTACAGTGTGCGTGCGTGCGTGTGTGTGTCCGTTTGCCCGTGCGTGTGTGAGTGTGTGTGTACGTGTGTGTGAGTGAATGTGACTGCGTGTGTGTCAGGTGGCTGAGTGGTGAGGGAATCGGGCTAGTAATCCGAAGGTTGCCAGTTCGATTCCCGGTCATGCCAACTGACGTTGTGTCCTTGGGCAAGGCACTTCACCCTACTTGCCTCGGGGGAATGTCCCTGCACTGTAAGTCGCTCTGGATAAGAGCGTCTGCTAAATGACTAAATGTAATGTAAATGTGTTATTCACAAGGAGACTGCAGCGTCAGCAGAGGAAGCCGGGCAAACGCGTGCATGCATGTTGATTAATGAGGCGTCCTGACAAACGCATTTACACAACAAGGACGCCTGACATGTTCTGCATGTGCTCGCTCTCTTCCTCTCACTCCTCACAAAACCAACGAGTCACTACACATTCTTGTATGCCCCAGAGAACATCGTCATGCTTTCAATGCATGCTGTACGCATCCACACAGAACATTGGATACGCTTCACACAGCTGAATGTCTTAGGATATGTATCAGCATTTCCTGTAGAGCTTCAATTCACCTGTCATATCTGGGTGACGTGACAACATCCGTAAACTGTAAAACACACTGTAAGCTTCACGTCGAAGCGGGCCGTTGACGGCTCATCCTTTACTGTCGTTTCCAGTGCATGGTGCGCGGAACCAGGGTACCATCCATGCTCATATCTTCCATTTCACAGCTGATACAACTCAAGCTCTCGTGCTAATCGAAGAGAGCACTTTGCCAAGCGAGGTGTTAGGTAGGAGGTATTTCGGTGCGTCGGATCTTTTGACCCTCTTGTCTCTCAGCTGCGTTGCCCCCTGGGAAACCACGAGCCCTGGCTATCCGACTCTGCCTCTCTGCTGAACTCGATGTATTTTGCAGATGGGGAATGAGATCTTGTCAGTGGCTTCATGGAGTAAATGGATGGGTGGGAGTGACCACTACTCTGTTCTACGAGGTAATTGTTATGGCCCGTGTTATCTCTTCCACGATGGCACTTCCCTATGCAGTGATGGTCTGTAGTGTGTTAATGGCCAGGGGAGAGTGGGCCGTAGAGGAGGGGGAGGTGGGTGGAAGGGAGGGAGGGGGTAGGGCAGGTGTGCTCTGTCAGCATCTCTCCGGTTCTCTCCTTGAGACGGGCGCTGGTGAGCTGCAGGTCACATGGCCGCTGTCTGGACCAATCCGAGCTCAGCTCTGCAGTGGCTCCTTTGGAGACTGTGCAGCCATGCATATTGTGTAGGTTGAGGGGAACAAGCCCTACTGGTCGATGCTAAAGCAAACCGGGAGAGCCCAAAGGACTCTGCAGCTCCACCACAGGATTGCATCCGGTTAGTGTTTCATAAAGAGCTATTAACGAAAATGAAGCAGCGCTCATCTCATTTGTTTTCACATACTTTGACAGATACGCTGGATGGAATGCCATGGGGGAGGACGAATTGAGTTCAGCACCACTCTTCTTCACTCATGACCCATTTCTCTGTTCCCCATCTCCAGGCCTTATCTGGGTCTAGGACAATCTTTTAAAAGACGGCACGGCACACACGCCCACTCAACCAAGTCAGTTCTCGACCGCACAGAGGGCTGCTTCACCGCTTGGAAATAAGATGTCCTGTAAAGTATCTATTACATTGCCACTGTGCAAAAGTAGTATACGGTATTTGGTTCATGGATTGTTATCAGCTCTTGCGAGATGATTGTAAGCTGTGAAGAATTGGTCTTCCTGCGTAGGGTCACCTTAGCTCTCTCTCTGTAACACACTGCACCAATCTACAACACCCCATTTGCAAATAATAGCGGCGATTGTGTGAGAAATCAATGTCTTCCCTCCCCACCAGCCCGTGCCATCTTCACTCTGCTACGATATGCAATTATGAGTGAATAGCAGCCATTTGCAGACTGGCAGAGAAGTGGTGGTCTCTCCAGCGCTCTCTCTCTCTCTCTCTTTCGCTCTACACCCCTCTCGCGCTCCGCTCTGACGCATTTTGGGGTGGAATGTGTTACAGCTGAGTTGGCAGGCTGGCTAGCCTCTCATGACAACTCGCTGACAACAGGCAGGCCTCCACAGGGACAAACCCAACACAGGCTGGTATTCCAGGGGAGGAGAAGGAGAGACAGAAGGAGATGAGGAGGTGCAGATATGGGACTCTGAGTGTGGTGGTGTGTGTGTTGGTTTTTCTTAATGTGGATCGGTTGGGGGTGGGGGTGGGGTTAGGGTTAATAAGGATTAAAACGAATGTTTTTGATGTGTGCTGGGAGAGCCTGCTGAGATACTGAAGACCATAGACTACCAGAGTTGTTGTGTTGTGCGATCCCTCTCTCAATGTCAGCAGGCAAGGGCAGCGGTATAGAGATCTCTGGAGGACCGATCATCCTGGACGTAGTCCTCATACTGGCTCATCGCTTTAGTAACTCTGAAACACAACATTGTGTTGATGGAGCCAGAAGAATGTTCACCTTCAAACCCCTACAGACAGACTTTTACATCAATACAAGATTAGCTTTATACTGCGACATAGTATATGTTTATTTGAAAGAGACGAGTTGATGCTTTTTTTATTTTACGACTACATAATAAGCTGTAGTCGCCCACACTAATGCTTTCCATAGCGTTATGGTGTCATACAATGTTTTGACGTTTCGTAGTTTGACAACATTAAACAACCACAGATGTTCCTGAAGTGTTTCGGCGCAGTCACTCCCAGTATCACAGTGCTGTGCTGCAGAAAGCCTCCCCAGAACCTCACCATGTCACTCCAGTGAAACTTGAACTAACTAGAGGCCAGCACAAGGGGGTTTGTCTGAAAGAGACTTTGATGTAATGGGACACTACGGCTCCCTTTCTGTGGGACTGAGTTTCGTTAACTGAAAGTCTAAGTAAAGTAGGACCCGCACATGTCCTGTGAAGTCAGCGCAAATCGAAAGGGTGCGTCTGAGAGGAAATGACACGGTGAAAGAGCAGATGTGACGGAAAAACGGACAGGGTCGAGTCTTCGCGCTTCTGTTTTCATTTTCCTCCCGTCAACCTGTTTTGAAAGTGGGTCTGTCTGTCACGGCTGCCTTGGTTGGCTGTGGTGTGTCGTCGGTGTTGCTAGGGAGGTTACCCAGTCTGTTCCACATGATCTCAGCTCGTACAGGAAGTGACCTCGGGCCTGACTGAGCTGCATCTCATGGATCAGGCCCCCAGTCAGGGACTGGTGCAGGCAGCCATTTCTACAACCATAAGTAGCATGGTGACAGGCATGCATGTGACTATGAATGTAAACGTTTCGATAGACAATAGCTCAGCTCTGACTCTGTCAGGTAGACGAGAGGACAAAGCATGTGAAAGTGTTTGAATCTGTAGTTTTCCGTGTTGGGGGGACACCCTTCCATGTATGCCCGTTTCCTTCCATTGAGGAGCGACAAATAAGAAACAAAACAGTAGTACAAAAGTATGCACTTCCCAAAGGATTCTTGCTTTGTTTATTTCTAATTCACCAGATAATATTTGAGATAAGATAAGATCTAGATTTCACTGTAAGGGTAGGTTGCCCACCCTTCCCTAGATTCACACTAATCTAAATTGATTCATGTCCACTTCTTTGGTTGCCTGGTAACAGTACAATGTTCTTAGTATTCATATCCAGATCATTTCCGTTTGAGGTTTCATCTATCAGCAACACAGTTATTGTTAAATCATAATTAATGATTGATCAAAATGTGTGAGAAAAAATCTGATCTGATGTGATGACAATTTTAAGATGCATATCTGCTGATAGCAGATATTGATATTTGCTCACAGATATGCAGACAAACATGATCGTCTAGTTAGTGCATTTTGTAGAGTTTATTCATAATGAATAAAGTTATTTTAACAAACTCCTGCTTGTCTTCCCCAAACGGGTAAATGCTGGGTCAATTAGCTGCAGGCTCTCTCCGGATGTGTGTGTATATATGTGTGTGTGTGCATGTATGTAGTGTGTGTGTATGTGTGTGTGCGCTTAACACAGTTATTCTTGCATACTTAACAGAGCTGTGACCTAGTTTATTGGACAACTACAGTAAGTGGGTTCCTCTGTTTCAGCAGGCTCTCCCAGTGTGTGCCCTCCCCTCACACTCATCATTTGGGAGAAACCATTAGGGTCTTGGTTTTTCAGGGCATGAAAAAAAACAACACACTATGTGCTCCATGACGGGGTAGTCAGGGAGAGTTCTCTTGCATGAAAACGTCCGTGTGGCTGCCTGTCGGTCGTACGCCAGCACTGCAGGCCCTCTCCTTGTCCCTCCGCGGCTCCATGCTACCGTTCTGCTCCACTACCCTCCCCCGTCAGAGCAGCTAGCGAGGCCCGGCGAGGCCCAGGTCCGCTGGGTAGGCTCGTAGGCAGCTGGGGCAGGACTGCTGGGGTCTGGCTCGGAAGGTCCTCCCGACAAAGGCCTTCCTCTGGGTGGGAAGGATCTCATGATCAGGCCGTTGGCACGGGCACCAATCCAAGATGTTCATCACGACCAGGGAGGCCGTACCAGTCCCATTTTGATTATCTGCACATGAATTATTCATGTTGTCAGAAGCCATGCACCGTGCCGGAGGCCCGAACACCAGGCTGTCTGTATTTGCGTATCCCGAAACGAGATGCATTCTCGAAGACACGTGTACTAGACAAGATATTTTAGTCATCACAATGCGAGGCATGCGCGTGCAGGGAGTGGCGAACGCCAGAACACGCACGCGTGTTTTTTCTCTGCTTTTTCCCATCCTATCCTTCCCCCGAGGGCGGTCAGGAGAAGTTGTCGGCCACATCAACCGAGTCCGGGTCGAAAACCTTCCCAGGTCTACCTTCTCTCAACGTAGTTTCCTTCAGACCGTGGACTGAATCGGCCCACGTTCATTATCCGTATCGGGTCGATGTCACTGACACTAACTGCTGAAGCTCTGCGATTTCTGGAATATTGTCTGAACTAATTCACCTCGCCCCAGCGTCTCTGTGTTTGTATTGGACACACTTTGAACACTGCTGAAGCTCCGCTAACTTTAAGTGGTGAATTGTCTGAGTCAAGCAGTTCAGGTGGGCACAGTACACATTTCGTACTCCATGCCTGTTTTTGTGTGTGTGTGTGTGTGTGTGTGTCTGCATTGAGTCATCAGAAAGCCCAGGGAGAGGAATGCCTGCCTGAGAAGTGACAGATGGTTGGTGCAGTTTTCCCAGCGTCTTACTGAGCACACCGCCCACATGACTGCCAACCCTGACCCCCTGTTTACCTTACTCTCAGTCCTCTATCCACACACACGCCCACTGATACTGAGTCCCACTCAGAGACTACATATCCCCTACTGTGCATCCGAATCTAGAGGAGGAAGCAGTTCTATAACTTCCTGTTTTTCAGCCTTGCTATGTTATTCTTATTTCACACTAGCCTTGATAGGCCCATTAAGTCAGACACTGATATCCAAAGAGGAAATTCCTCTTTGTGAAAACAAACAAGCTCAAAGAGCTGGATGTCTGACTGTCTTTGAACAGATCTGGGCTGGGCTTTGATGCTTTGGTGGGAATGACCTCATGGAAGGTGGTGGTCACTGGAAAGGGTAGCTTTTGATGTCATCCACTGTGTTAGAGCCCTCACTAGCTAATAGCAAGAGCGAGACTTCCTGCTGCAGCTTTCTCCGTGAGCTTGGTCTTGTGCACTGTTAATACTAGGCCACCCTCTATCTTTCTTTTTTCCCTCCCTCCCTCCCTCCCTCCCTCCCTCCCTCCCTCCCTCCCTCCCTCCCTCCCTCCCTCCCTCCCTCCCTCCCTCCCTCCTTCCTTCCTTCCTTCCTTCCCTCCTTCCCTCTCTTTATTTCTCTCTCTCTTTATTTCTTTCTCTCTCTCCCCCCCTATCTTTCTCTCTCTCTCTGTGTCCCTCTCTCCACTCTGCATCCATCTTTGCCTTTCTCTTTCACAGACGCACACACACACACACAGATCCTCCTTCTTGACACTGCAGACAACATACGCAGCGGCTCTTCTGCCTACTTGGTCCGCCTCATCACAGGCCACGACGCAGGCTCCTCCAGTCAGTCCATCCATCCCCCCCCCTCTATTAGCATATCTGCCGCTGCTGTTACCCATCTGTGCTGCAGAGCTGTGCTCTCCTCCTGCTGGGGTCCCTCAGCTGGCGAGGTCCCCTGTGGGCTCCTCCGCTGGCCAATCGTAGGCAAGGAGGCTGGCTGACAAGGCCCCCAGCTGCTCAGCACGCCTCCAGCTTACACACGGAGTTTGGAACGTTTGTCACACCCCGGGCCCTCCGCAGTCCCGTTCTGCAGGGAGGGGAACCGAGTAGGGGGGGGAGGGGGGGTGGGGGGGGGGGGGGGGGGGGAACGCTGTGTGGGACGGGGAGGGTGGGACATGCGAAGAACACTGGAGGTTGGCTATGTTTGGAAACCTGTGGCGGCGTGGGATTATTTCCGTCGCCGCTGCGTTTGCCATCACATGCGATCACACTCCCCAACGACATCCCGCGAAGGCTCGGCTCGCTCTCTTTCCATCTCGCTGCCTTTCACACTGCATCTTTGTCCCGCGCACTCGCTCGCTTCCTTTCCCTCCAGCGCTCACGGAGCCGAGTGCACTGAGCAGTTTTCCAACAGGCTGGTTCTGATTAGGTTGATTCAAACATGGAATGACCCAGTTCCCATGGCTCCACGTTCACATCTTGGCCCTGGAACTGGAGTTATTAATCACTGCCATTATTAAAGCCATTTCCTCCGCTTCTAACGTGTACGCAATGTCAGAACACGCATGAAGAAACGCAGGGGAGGATTAATCAGTTCCCTGCTCATATTCTACAGTGTATACAATGTATCTTTTTCTAACAATGCATGGGACAGAATATACAGTATGATCATATTGAGTGGAGTCAGATGGCTGAGCGGTGAGGGAGTCGGGCTAGTAATCTGAAGGTTGCCAGTTCGATTCCCGGCCGTGCAAAATGATGTTTTGTCCTTGGGAAAGGCACTTCACCCTACTTGCTTCGGGGGGAATGTCCCTGTACTTACTGTAAGTCGCTCTGGATAAGAGCGTCTGCTAAATGACTAAATGAAATGAAATGAAATATTAAAGACCTAGTTCTGTGTCCACTCACTCTTAAGTGAGTGATGGATTTTAGGCTCCTGAAAGGAATCTAACAATATAGGAGAAAAAAAACAATTCCTTGATGTTTTCCATGTATTTTGGGCTTCTGGTCAAATAATAGGACAAAAACTGTTGGCTGCGTAGGCCCATTCTCTTGTTCAACACAGAGATAAAGTCTCATTTTGTTCTTAAATAAATGACACATAATGGCTATTATGCTGATTTGGCTGCTGATGGCCGGGGTCTGGATGGGGCACAATACCTGGAAGTAGCTGTGCAGACAGGGAGGGGAAGTGAGGAGAGAGGCTGGCTGGTGGAGGGTGCCGGGGGCAGGCGGAGGGGGCGGGCGGAGGGGGGGGGGGGGGGAGTCTTCGAGTCAAGTCAGCCAGGTCAGACAGGCTACAGTGCCTATTCAGCCAGAATCAGATTTCCAGGACGTTCCCTCTTTACCCTGGACTCCGATTGGTCGGGTCATTAGGCTCTTGAATGTCCGGGCAGACTGTGGTGCATGGGAGTGATACAAGGCGAAAGGATTGTCGGTGTTTCCATCCATCCTGCTCCAGCACACGTTGTTAGGGTTATTGGCTCATAGCAAGTCCCAACTTCTTGTGCCCTGAGAGTCATGACTGAAATTCATTGCTCATGTTAACTGCTCATAGTTGGTTACTATGTAAGATTTAAGAGACGAACATGCAATGTGCAGTCAGCATGGCCACCCATTAACATCAAATGCAAATGTACATTTACATTTACATTTAGTCATTTATCAGACGCTCTTATCCAGAGCGACTTACAGTAAGTACAGGGACATTCCCCCGAGGCAAGCAGGGTGAAGTGCCTTGCCCAAGGACACAACGTCAGTTGGCATGACCGGGAATCGAACTGGCAACCTTCGGATTAGCCCGATTCCCTCACCGCTCAGCCACCTGTGTCCCTCTCTCCACCCCAATGTAGAGACTGCTATTCCACTACTGTCCGGCTAAATTGAAATTCCTTGTTTTACACGCCATGGTTCCATTATGGCACCCAGTGGTGTGCTCTGTTATATCATAATAGTCCATTCACTACTCAAACTGATTCATTTCATCTGGGCCTTGATTGGTGACTGCTCATGCTCAAACCCAACGCCATTGGCTCACCCCGGGCTTG
Source organism: Osmerus mordax (assembly GCF_038355195.1). Lineage (NCBI taxonomy): Eukaryota > Metazoa > Chordata > Actinopteri > Osmeriformes > Osmeridae > Osmerus > Osmerus mordax. The sequence goes on along the minus strand of NC_090052.1, from coordinate 17,349,524 downwards.
GCTCCAGCGTCCTGGCCGAGGAGCAGAGCCTCAGCGTGAGAGCGCCTCAGACGCATCTCTAGACCCTGTTCAGCACCGGCCACACTCGTCCTCCTGTGTGTTTGTCTACGGGAGCTTGTGGCGTATTAAAATGTCCCCTCACTGAGAATCTGCTCTCAACAGCATGCTGATTACCGCAGTTATTATTTTATTTATCGACTTGAAACATGAGGCAGTCATGGCCTCGGGGCTTTTAGGGAAATGTGCCGACACACTGTCACACACACACACACTGTCACACACACACACACTGTCACACACACACACGGAAACGCTGCCCACTCGTGTCATCTGAGGTCATGATATGATTATTTACGCCGTGTAATCTGGCTCCGTCGGAGCCTTCTCAAGGTGTGGTCGGTCTGTTTCACGCAAATGAAAGCCAGATTATCTAGCCGGCAGTGGTGGTTACGTGACACTGGCCTGTCATCCACCTCATTACTCATTATTGCAACCTGTTCTGAAGTACCTTTTCAGTGTGATGGTACAGATTCGTGAACCTCTCAGTCTAAATGGGAGAGGTGTCCTATGCATCTGGATGAGAGGGTTCAGACAGTGAGTGTTTGGCAGAGGCTGTTTGTAGTTGCGGATATGCTGATATGAAACCCAGACAGCCCGCCTCACCAATGAGACACAGTTACAGTAATGCATATATGTCAGCCTGAGCTCATTGCAAACCGTGCAAATCATGTTATTGAACCCAATGACCGGCTGTGCATTTCCTGTCTGACCTATGGGACCAGTGATATCCTCTAGGGTATATTGGCTTCACAGGATTGGACCTGGAGGATGGCCCAGTGAGGCTGAGAGCAGTTCTGAATACCGTCATGGCCCCTCTTAGAAATGATGAAGTCATTCAGAATCAGCAGGAGTGAGGGGATGTGTCAGAGGCTCAGGGCTTCAGAGGCGCGCTTGTTGTGAAATGTTGTCAGGGAGGTTCAGAGGGGGTCAGTGAGGGGGGGGGGGGGGGTTTGCGTGGAGGTTGGGGACTAGGGAGTCACTCTTTTGGCCTTGTGAGGTGTTTATCTCAAAAGGGCCGAAAGAAGATATTTGTGTTGGATTTGTGCCAGTTGAAAGTGCAAATGACTTGGCTCAACTCCAACTTGAAACAAAGATACTCATAAGATACCGTCACTGCGTGTCACACTCATTTGCAGATTCCTTTGCGGGTTTTATTTATTGTTCTCTTCTTCAGTCGTTTGAACCCTGTTCAACCACTTAATCCTGACCTAATACACTCTTTTCTACTTCCAGGGCAGAAAAAACAGAGGTCCTAAGCGACGATCTTTTGCAGGTAAGTTAAGAGTACAAAAGTATTTGTTGCCACGTTTAACCGTTACAGCTTGTATGTATGTCGGATGTTCTGTTCTCCGTCACACAGGCGACTGTGAAATTGTCCTTTTTAGAGCACGCGGATTGAGAGGTGTTAATGATACGAGATTCGAGGTGTGATACTGTAGCTGTGCTTAGGTGTGATAACTAGAGAGAGAGTGTGCGTGGGCCCAATTTGTCACTGCTATTTTTGTATTCCTGGTAGACCGTTTTATGATTCGGGCGTGTTTGTTCCCCCGAAATAGGTGGAGAAACGTCTGGATCTAGTCAAACAGGTGACCCACAGCACTCACAAGAAGCTTACCGCCTGCCTGCAGGGTCAACAGGGAGCAGATGTGGAGAAGAGATCCGTCAAGTCTCCCTCGGTAGGGACCTCTCCGACGGCCGTCCCATCAGGCAATACTGTAGCAATGTGCCCTTCTCTACTGATACAATGCATTTAGATGCTGCAAGCTGGTATTATGGAACGGTTTAATAAGGTAATGGGATGGATATGATTGGATTTAGCTAAATACTCTGTTTTCTCGTAGAAGAAGCTACCACTTACCATCCTAGCACAATGTATGGTGGAGGGAGCATCAGTGTTAGGGGACGACTCCCTGCTTGGGTGAGTCATTTTTATAGAATCACGCACACACACAAGGATTTTTTCCTTTTTATTTGTTTCATTTGTTGAAAGTTTGTCTTTTTCGCTCACTGACCTTGTCCTTTGTTCGGAAGCTTTCTCATTGGTTGTCCCCGGGCCCCAGCTAACGTTGTGATTGGCTGTGTCCCCATCCCAGGAAGATGCTGACGTTGTGCGGGGAGACAGAGGAGAAGCTGGCCCAGGAGCTGATCCAGTTTGAGTTCCAGATAGAGAGAGATGTTGTGGAGCCTCTCTATGTGCTGGCTGAGGTGAACACACAGACGCTCACCACCGATGTTAAACACATTAACTGTCAATGCCACTCGGACAAACGAATCAATCAAATCAATCAATCTCTCTATCTCATGAACATGTGGTCAAATGATTGGTATATAGTCAATACGTCATCTTACATTCATCTCCTGTTATGGTTATTCCAAGGTGGACATCCCTAATATCCAGAAACAGAGAAAGCATCTAGCTAAGCTAGTCTTAGACATGGACTCGGCCAGGACAAGGTGAGTAATGTGGGCGGTGTCCGGCCCTTTCTCCTGTCCACAGATCTGATAGGGCTGGATAGGTTAAAGCATGGGTTGGCAGAGTTTCTACAATATTCTTACCACCCATCCAGGCCTCCTAGATCTGTGGTAGTTAAGCCTCACAAACTCTGCCGTCTCTCTGTTGCGACTACGCCATAGATTCCACCAGTCCTCCAAGTCCTCCAGTAACCCTAGCAACCTGCAGCCGGGCGGGGCCAAGGCCGATGCTCTCCGTGAAGAAATGGAGGAGGCGGCCAATCGGATGGAGATCTGCAGGGTGAGTCATCGATCCAGGACGCAGAGTCCAGTCTGGCGGGTTTCTAAGCGCCAGGAAGGAACAGAAATAATGCAAACAGGATTGAATTGAATAACGGTTTCACAGCTGTATCTAGGACATTTCTGGGTGATGAGATAACGAGATAAGATTTCTGAGGTCTTTGACATTCTTTCCCCCTAGGATCAGCTGTCTGCAGACATGTACAATTTTGTGGCCAAAGAAATAGACTATGCAAACTACTTTCAGACGGTGAGTATGTGTCATGAATCGGACGCCTGATTGTATCAGCAGCCGTATAGAACTGACCAGGCTGTGTCCCTCAACAGCTGATCGAGATACAGGCAGAGTACCACAGGAAGTCTCTAGAGATCCTCCAGAGTGTCCTCCCCCAAATCAAAGCCCACCAGGGTGAGTCGCGTTGACACGTGCGCCGCGTGCATGTGTTGGTGTATATGGGTGTGAATGTGCACGTGTTTGTGTGCGCGTGATTCAAACTGCTGTGCGGCGCTACAGAGGCGTGGGTGGAGAAGCCGTCCTATGGCAAAGCTCTGGAGGAGCATCTGAACATCAGCGGCAGAGAGATAGCCTTCCCCATAGAGGCCTGCGTCACCATGCTGCTGGAGTGCGGCATGCAGGAAGAGGTCAGTCTCTCGCTCAGCCCGCGCATTGACTCTAGCAACACATTTGTCACTGCAGCCTGAGCACCGGCCAGCCCTGCCCAATTGAAGCCCGAATGACATCACATCCTCTCCCTCCCTGTTTGTGGTGTGCGCAGGGACTGTTCAGGGTGGCTCCCTCGGCGTCCAAGCTGAAGAAGCTGAAAGCCTCGCTCGACTGCGGCGTCATGGACGTGCAGGAGTACTCCGCTGACCCCCACGCCATCGCAGGTGAACCCCGCCCGCGCACGCGCGCCTCTCCCTCTGCCTGTTTCCATGACGACGACCCACAAGACTCTTGTTTTCCCATGTAACCCTGCTCCACAGTAGAAACAACTCGAAAATAGAAAACAGGGAGGTTTTGTCTACATAACAAGCAGATTCTTCCTGTTCTCGCAGGTTCCTTTTCACGCGTTGCCATTCTCTGATATCTTTACCACAT
>NC_090052.1:17273114-17343114 GCF_038355195.1 Osmerus mordax | reverse complement strand
TCCGTTCCCCTGCTTTACACCTGCTCCCTCGCCCGCTGGTTTCCTTTTGAAAATGTAGCCATAAACCTCGAGGAACACAGCAAAAGACACAACAGCGTGATATTTTGGCATGCTAACGGTAATGGTGGAACTCGGGAGTCCAAGGTCTCAACAGTGGAGAGTTAAAAAGTAGATATTGCTCCTGTCAATCACTCTCCCCCCCCACTTCCCCCCGCCATGATTGGTTACTCTGGAGAGGCAGCTATCCTCGGAACGCAAACGCTGCTCATTTGAATAGATGGGCAAGGTCTCTATGGTAACAGGGCTGTGATGGAGCGGCGTTGGTTGCGTGTCGTGATCAGGAGATGTTCCTCCCACAGACCCTTGTGAGAAAAACACCCACGTTCGCACTCTTTTTCACACACACGCGCGCACGCGCACACACACATCATGCACTCGGCTCATTTGGATCAGCTCAGCCTGGCTGTCTCATCTTCCCTCAGTCACCTGGACGAAAAGCATGATCTGAAAGGGAGGCACGCAGAAGGGGACGTAGAGCTTCTAATCGGCCCCATGTTCTCGCCTCATGCAACAGCTCTCTGTGTGAAAGGCCGATGCTGTAGATGGTAGTTATCCATTTGGACTAATGAGCACTTGTGTAATCGTGGCCTGTGAGAGACAGGCCATTGTTCTCAAGGGGAAAGTTATGGCTATTGTCTCTGTGTGTGTGTGTGTGTGTGCGCGTGTGTGTGTATGTGCACCCCAAGCTGGCGTAATGAGAACAAACAAGCCCACTAATTGCCCCTGCTTAGGAGAGTGCAGGCTGCTCATTTGTCCTGGCAGATCCTCACCTCTGCAACACCCCCCCCCCCCCCCCTGTCACTGTGGATCTCATGCCTCCATCACACATACACACACGCACACAAGCAGGTTGCCCTCGGTGGCCCCTCAATCCTGGGCTTGTTAAATGTGCTTGCACTGATGTGTGGTCAGCTCCTCTCACTCCCTCCTGTCTCTCTGCCTCCTCAATGCAGCATTAGGAAGATCCAGAGGTATTGTATAGACTTCTGTCCCTCCCTCCCGATCCCTCTCTCCTTGTCTCTTCTCAAGTCTGTACAGCGAACTCACATCTGAGTCATCTGGGTGTGTGTGTGTATTCCCAGTATGGGCGTGCGTGTGATGGACACCAACTGGGTGTCCCGTAAGGGCTCGTCCACGCTGGTGCGGAAGACGTCGTCCACCCCTCCAGGCTTGCAGGGCCCGGGCTCGGCTGACAACCTCATCCCTGAGCAGTCTGGAGAGCTGGCCACCTCGCCCTCCCCCACCCCTCCGCCCGGGGACAGGGCTGGGTAAGTCACCGCCAGAGGGAGCCGACCCCTCCCCCTTCCTCCTTGTCACTCCTTCCTTCCCCCGTCATCGTCGTCATTATCGCCATCATCATCCTCATCGACGGCGGGTGACTTTGACCCTGGCTTAGGGTCAGTTGATGCCGTCTCACTTTCCGCTTTTTTTTTTCTACCGTGTGGTTTGGTTTGTTGCACTCTCTCCCTCTCGTTCCTCCCCTGACATCTCTCTCTGACATGGCCCTTCGTTGTCACCTTTCACTCTGTCCCTCTCACCCCAGCCTTGTTTCTATTGTTTAGTCACTCGAAGGTCATTTCTAAAGGGGGAGTTTTCAATCGCTTTCGTTTTGAGAGGGGAACTGTATTATGTTTTATTAGTCAACAATGGAATTTTGGAATCTCTGAGAGCTTTTTTTAATGGCACTTAACTTCATACCAATTCCCTTTGAGCATGTTGACATCCAATGTTGCATATTATAAGAAATATCCCATGACTGTGCTGTGGCTTTTCTGCTTTGGCTGTACGGCCTTTCTCTTTCTGTTTACACCAACCCACTTTTTGACCATTTAAGTATTGATAGTTCAATCCGGATTGACACACCAAAATAATCACCTCATCGTGGCTCCGCCTGTGTTGCAAAAAAGTGTTTGAGCGAACGCTTCTGGCTTGACTGGCTTCTTCTCCTGTCCTGTGGCTCTTTCAGCCAATGAAAGGGTTTTGTATCTGTTTCACACTGACCTGGGCTGACAGAGGCAACTGTAACCAAACCAAACTCTGGATGACGTAGTAGTATCCTACGTAGTAAAGGGGTTAAGGGAGGTTTCTTGCTTAGTCACGTTGTTAGCTCTGGCCCTGCTATAGGCCTGGCTGATGGACGGCTCATGACAGCTCCATGCAGTGTGCAGACACAAGCTGAACACAGAGGGAGTGAACTTAAGTGTGTGTTGTGTTGTTCCTTTGGGAATCTGGATGGTTTTCCTTTGTTCCGCTCTTTTGTGCTTGTTTTTTTTTTTCTTCCCCTCACAAAGCTGATTGTGCGCTAAGCTTGCTAGCCACTGCCCGCCCTTTCCGCAACAACAACAAAATTGCTTCTCTTTTATTTATTTTTTATTTTTTTGCTCGGGATAGGCAAACTAACAATCTCACACCACAGTAATCCTAGAAAGGTTTTCCCACTATCGCACCAAGCCGTCTCCCTGTTCAATTACCAACTAGAGCTATTTCTTTTTTTGTGCTGTTTATTCTTTTAATATCTACAGCTCAGACGACGTCTCGCCCAATCGGCCGGACTCCTCTCATGTCTACCCTCCCCCGGGGGAGGACCGGCCGCCCCCTCCCTACCCCACCTCCTCGTGCCACCCCGCTCCTCACCACTTCTACCCTAAGCCCCCGCCCTGCGCTCGTCCTGTGGCCCCGGGTCCAGAGTCCCAGCCCCCCGGCTCCCCCCCTCCCCCCCTGCGCTGGTCCGGCTTCACCCCCCCGCTCCCGCCTCCCTCCTCCTCCTCCTCCTCCTCTTCCTCCTCGCTCGACATCAACTCCAACCCCAAGCCCAGCTGCCTGCACTTCCCCAAGCACGGCCCGCCCGGCGACGTGTCGCATGCCCCCCCGCCCGACCCCACCGCTTCTCCCCTCTACATCAAAACCCCCCTGGTGCTGACGCGCCACGACCTGTCCCTTGGCAACCCCCCTAGCCTCCCCTCGTCCGCGCCCCCGCCGTGGGCGGCCTGTCCCTGTGCCCGAGAGAGAGGACCCAGACTGACTAGGTAACTACAACACACCGCCATGAGGGCCGGCGCGGATGCAGCCGCCTCGCCACCGAGACCTGTCGGGCCCTTGCTCCCCTTTATCTGCGCTGGCTCCTGTTTTCTTTTGGCTGTTCTTTCAAGTCCTATGTCTCCGATTCTGTAACATTCGCGTTGCCGGGGGAGACCTCGGCAACCACGGCGGTTGCCTAGCAACTGAGGATGTTACTGGCTTTCAGAGTGCAGAGCCTGGGGTAGGGTAGACGAGAAACACATGACGAGCGCCACGTATGGTGGTTGACGAGCATCATTCATTTGTTTTTAAATTTTTGGTAGGATAGGTGGTATTGATTTCAGTGGACACAAGGCTTAAACTCAGAACTTAAGAGGATGGATATGAAATGCATAGAGTAGGAAACGTTTCTTGGTGAAGCCCTGGGAATGGATTCTAAATCCATGCTCTTCATCAGCCGTCTACGGAAGCTCGACTCCTACGGCTCAACGTGTGAGTCATACTTACACCATGTACTGTGTGGCCAAACACACCCACAAACACCTACACACATTCAGACATACTCTCATTTCCAAAGCTGCGCAGCCCCACAGCAGGGCCGTTTTTCAGCGACTGTCCGCCAGACTGCGCCTGTGGAGTTGTTGTCCAGTGTGTGGAGCATGGGTCTTCAGTGGCAGGGGTAAATGACAGGACAGGACAGCATGAGCCATTAGACCAATTGTGTGTCAGTGTTTCAGAACCAGCCTGCCTGATGACACCCTTCCCCCATCTCCCTCCATGGTCCCTCATCAAGACCCCCTTGTCCCCTGGAGCTTCCAGCTCTGGGCTTCCAGCTCTGGGCTTCCAGCTCTGGGCTTCCAGCTCTGGGCTTCTAGCTCTGGGCTTCCAGCTCTGGGCTTCCAGCTCTGGGCTTCTAGCTCTGGGCTTCCAGCTCTGGGATTCCAGCTCTGGGCTTCTAGCTCTGGGCTTCTAGCTCTGGGCTTCCAGCTCTGGGCTTCCAGCTCTGGGCTTCCAGCTCTGGGCTTCCAGCTCTGGGCTTCCAGCTCTGGGCTTCCAGCTCTGGGCACCCAAAGCCCTGGGGAGGAGCAGTGTAGGTAGATTGGAGGTTGCAGCCTGGAGCACTGCTGCAGCTGGACACACCACGGAGAGGGAGAAGCAGCTAGCGGTCAGACTGTATGAGTATGCAGCAGGTCCACTGTGGCCACGCAATGCCACGATGAGTGAAAAGTGTTTTGTTTTGAAAGTTACCCCTGCTGATTAGGATGATGACGAGGAGGATGACGATGATATTCAGTGAGGAAGATGATGGTGATGGTGGTGATAATAGTGATGATGATGATGATGATGATGATGATGATGATGATGATGATGATGATGATGATGATGATGATGATTGTGATGCCGATAGCGGTCCTAAAAACCTCTTTATATTTCAGTGCATGGCAGACCCAGTGCCGTGCGAGCAGTGACACGTGTTCTTCTCTTTCAGCACACTGAAAAGTAAAGAGCTCTCGCCTGTGATTGGTCACAAGGCTGTGCAGGTGGCAGGCCCGACGGTGCCCCCCGTGGGTGGGCAGCAAAGCTGCAGCCAGTCGCCCCACTCCACAGAGCACAGCCCACACACGATGCGCAAAGGTCAGTGGCCCGGTAGCTCAGTGTTCAGTACTTACAGTGACCAGAAATGAGCCATGTTAGTCTGTCGTGTGTATGAGAGTGGTGCTTCTGTGTCGTCTATCTGCAGGCTCTAAGAAGCTGGCTCCTGTACCGCCCAAGGTTCCCTACGGCCAGTCGTGTGGGATGTCAGACCAGTCCACAGGTCAGCCGTCGCCGGTCAGCCTGTCCCCTACTCCTCCCAGTACCCCCTCCCCGTACGGACTGGCCTGCCCCCCGGGGCAAGCGCTAGCGTCCTCCCCCGGGCAGACCCCCCTCTGTGGGGCCCCCCACTCCCTGTCCTCCCCGCCCTCTCTGACCGGGACGCTCACCAAGTCGCGGCCCGCCCCCAAGCCCAGGCAGAGACCTAGCCTGCCCCCTCCTCAGCCGCCCGGCGCCCCCCCGGGCCTCTCTGGGGCCCCGGGACCCCAGCCCCTGGAGCAGGGCCTCCTGGACGGACTGTCCCCCGGGGAGAGCATGTCCACAGGTAAACACCAGCCCGCGGCGACACCCCCCCCACAGGTGGCCCTGCAGAGGCCCTCTCTCAGACTGGCTGTGGCTCTGTCCAACGGGGACGCGGGACGAGTGTAGCTCTAGCTCGACACGCCTCTCTTTCCAATGTTTCCGTAGACAATGTCAAACGCGGTTCGCCCATGTATCGACAATCCGCTCTGTAAGAATGTCTCTCCGATGACCGGTCGCCCTTGCGGGCTCCAAAACGCCTGAGGACAAAACGTTGAAGCGAAAGCTCCAGGCGTGTTCATCGCTTGTGTTATGTGACGATGTTTCCGGGTAACGTCAGGAAACATCAGAGAAGCATAGCGTGTCCTGCTTGTATGACAGTGCCCCATTAGATGTCATCACGTGCTCTCTGTTTATCTGTGTTATTCAGTCTCTCATTGTGGCCCGAGGTAGGTAAGACGCACACGCGCTCCGGGACTCTCCTGTGTTTCTGAGGGGGTGCAGAGAAAGTTCCGGTTAAGCCAGACGTACCGTACACTAACCCCTGTCTGTGATGTGATAATATGAGGTGTTCTCTGTCAATACCAGTCCTTCTGTCACTCTTGTTATATTTATGACTCTCTTGTTCCCCCTGCTGCTATTGTGCACCTCGCAGCTGTGTGAGGCCAGGCATTCAGTGTGGGCTAAGTGTGAGGGGGACTTTTAGGGTAAGCGAGACCGCCAGTGCAACGCTTCATCTCACCGCCTGGCTCTGGTGCTGTGGCTGCCTCTGGGGTCTCCTGCAGCCTGCTTCAAACATGTGTACTTCTAGCCCTCTCTCTCTCTCTCTTAGTATCTCTCTCAACGTCTCTCTCTCACTCTTACTATCTGTATTGGCCTTACTCTTTCTTTCTCTCTTTCTCTGTCTCTCTTCCTTTTTTTCGATCTCCCTCTCTTTTTTTTCTCTCTCTTTTCTCTTCTCTCACACTCTCTCTCTCTCTCTCTCGCTCTCTCTCTCAATCCCTCTCTCTCTGTCTTCCTTTTGCTACTCCATGACTTCAGTTGACCGTAGTCTCTGCATGGTATTACTGTACATCAGCGTGCATGGCTTAAGGACTTCCCAGAGCGCCAACACACTGAGCTCACATTGCAGACGCCGACGCTTTCGAAAGGTGCTCCTCCATCGTTAACCCCCCCCCCGTCCCCCGTCCCTTCCCCCCACCCCACCCCCGTCCTAGCCCAATGCCAACAAACATCCACTCACTCCCCCTCCTCTTCTACCAGAGTGAGGGGGGGTGGGGGGGAGGGGTGGCACAGGTAACCCCGCCCCCTTTCAGGCCCATCGCTCTGCTCCCCCTGACGACACTTCGCCGCTCCATCCCATTCTTACACAGGGGTAGTCATCATTCTACACTTATTTGTGCTGTCCGCGTGCCGCCATTTTTCACGCAGACTCAATTGCAGAACGAGTATGTCCCCTACCCATGAGCTAGATACTCACTGTGCAGTGTCAACCTCACCTCAGTGTCCCGGTGCCATTTGTCACAGAGTTCCACGCACATCTTGTTGCCTCTGTGGTAAAGAATCCGGTCATTGTCGTAAACGTGTACTGTGTCATTGTGCAGTCAAGTCAAGCACCGTCGTTGAATTCAACCGAACCAAAAATGAAGTAACCGTTCGATGTTTCAGGCACTTCTCCAGAACTGTGACACACTTAAAGCCGTCTCGTGGTTCTCCGATAGAGATGTATTCTTAGTGACAACACATGACAACATCCCTGTGTAGAATGTGTCCGAGATAACCGCACTTAATCTGCTGCTTCCCTCAAACAGCAACATAACATCTGCCTGGCACCTTGGGTTCAAACTCAAACAACTGACTTTGATCTCTGCTCTCTTTCTTTCACATCACATCCATGTTCCTAAACACCCTATCTTCCTTCTCATGCTCATGATCACCACCACCGCCATTTCAATCACCCCCCCACCTCTACCTCCATGCTTACCATTAGATATCTTCAATTATGAAATCCCCTCCTTCAATGTCAATCTGGACAGCCTCATCGATGAGTTCAGCGGGGCCCCCTGCAGGAGGTCCCTGGCAGTGGCAGACACTCCAGAGGGGGAAACTGGGCCAGAGGAGGATGGCCAGAGCACCACCTTATGACCTATGACCCTCTGACATCCCAGCTCACCTGGCTGCCACCCCTGCAGCTGCCCATACTGTCACCCAGCGGTCTCCTCCGGGAACCACAGGTCCATGTCCGCAGGACATGAGGACGCCTCGTCAATGCCCCCCTGAAGTCAGGACTCCACCCTCCCTCACATCTGCTAAGGCTGCAAGGAAAACACATTGTTCAATATAGCTAATAGTACGTAAATGTGACTTCAGTACAAACGCACCAAAATGCCATAGAAGAGGAACAGTTGCCTTTGGAGGGAAGACTGGACATATAGAGGAATATTATGCCAAGTTAAGTATTTTCTTTTGCTTTGTTCTCTATTATGTTCTTTTGATGCTGCGTATTTTTTGGTGTAGTTGGTTTCCTTCTTTTTGTTCTTGTTTTATGCCTTATTAGGGAATGCAATCAAAGGACAATACACAGAAGGTTCTCAAACGATACGGCTGACCTGGAAGGGAAATTCATACAGCCTGACTGTCTTCTGGTTTAGAGAGAGTGGTCCATTTTTACAGGGTATCCTAGTCTTCTGCACACCGTGGAACTTGGGTCAGATGGGGGCATGCTTAATGATATGTATAACCCCTAGTCATTGCACTGAAACCTTCCACAGTACATCCACCCAGCTCTTCTGATCAGCCTCTCTCAAACATTCAGAGCTCACAGATGTCAGGTTACAAACAGTAAGCAAGAGGTCCATACAATTTGGCTAGTCATAGCTTGTCACTTTATTGTTTATTTGAACAGGGTTAAAAGGTCACGCACATATTTTCACCAGCACAGTATGAGAATGTCTTTCGAATAGGATGTAACATGTTAGTCCATTCATTTATACTGTATTGCAGCTATCTCTTTAGACAAAGATGCACAGCAAATTATGTCTTTAAGGCCAATGATTTAGCAATCTGATAAGAAATCCCTGAATTCAAGGTCCAGTGTGCATCTTAATAGAGGAGATTGTGACTAACATCTATGGTCCTGCCAGATAGACTATTCTTCGAGAAATGTTTGAATCTTTCCACCAGGTTCCACACTGACCATACTGCCTGCAGGTTCATAAGATTCTCTCTCCTGACCTTGTTCAAGTGCTTCATTCTCAGAAACCTCGGACTAGCTAGTGTAAATACAAAGATTGTACATATATTTATGTATATAAATCTGAGAAGGAACGCAAATGTAAAGGCAAATCTTAACGATACATAATATTAATATATGTGCTTATATTTATCATGTGTAGAAAATTATATGATAAAAGATGTGATGTTATTTTTGTCCTTGCACACAATTGTCAGTCTCACACTCAAGGTTTCACTGCTATAACGGACATTAAATATGCTGCAGCAATATGAAGGAAGAAAGGTTATTGTACTTCAATAAAGTTTTTCTAGTTACGTTTGGTGCGTTTTGAATTTAAGTCTTGAAGAGTTACTGACAAGAAAACTTTATCGACACAAACAGTTATGGTTGTGCTCAGAAAACCAAATGTTTGAAATGAAATTCCTCTGGGAGTTTGAAACAAACTGCATGTCCCTCTAGAGAGATCTTTGGAGATTGAGCCAAGCTTCAACAGCTGGTATAGTTGATATAGACTGTCTATTTTCTTCATTCTGCTGCAGAGAACAGATGCCGCTATGACATTTTTCTAAATGCACCCAAACTGTCAAAGGACTTTATCAAACAAATCAAAGTGCAATTAAGCTGTTTACTTTTTACCCTAAGTTCCAAATTCTAGTTAAATCTTCCTTACCCCTTCACACAAGAGCCATCATTTCTATTCCATAGCAATCACAAGGTTTCTCTTGTTTCTTTGTGTTTATTTCAGGGACATTCTAGAACAACCACTCTCCAAATAGTATATAGTATGCCTCAGTGTGTTAATGAAGATTTTGGTGATTGATTTGATGTTGATAACTGTGGTGATTATATGGAGACAATTGCAAGTGCCCTCAAAATGTTTGTTGATGTTTTTTAAGCTAATAGCAAATATTGTGTGTATTAGAGGTTTTTATTTTCTGTGCTTGATTCACACCTTTGTTTCGAAGGAAACAGGGGTGTCTTGGTGTGTTGATTGAATGTGACTCGCCCAAATATCAAACAAGGTAAACAGTATAGGAACCGTTGAGAACGCATGATGTTGATCATCCCAATATGGGAGTCAGCGCCCTCTACTGGCAATATGAATGAGTGCTCGTATAACTTATGAACATGGACAGGGCCAGTGTTGATATTGAGGAGTACAAATGCATTTGTGAATCGTAACTATATTCACTTTCACCCATAAGCATGCATTCATCAGCTGTTCAACATTTTTACTACAAGCTGCTGAGATAAACATGAAAGTGAATCTCTTTTTCCATAAGAATATGACGACATTCATTTCACTTGGAGGAAGTTCGGAACATGTTCACATGCACATTACGATGAATGATTCTTAAAAGACACATTCACTTTCAGCCATACTGACCCGAATCATATACACCCCCAGTTCTCAAAAATACACATCATAAAACCTTGTAATACAGAAACTTAAATATGTCAACTACAATTCCACACGCCCTACCAACAAGGCGGTGTAAGACAAAGCTCAATTTGTTTACATTTTGTTTGGGTGGGTTTGGAAATGTGACAATGTCATGCATGCACTTAGATAGACTTTTGATAATCCATGATTCGTGTTGATCACCTTCTTATTAGGGATAGTCATGAGCAATTCAAGGGAAACCTAATGCAATGCGTTACACAGTACGGTATGTAAAAAACGATGGACGCTGATGTGACTTTGGTCCTAAAGAGGGTGCAGACCATGCAGGCTGGATGTTGTCCCTGGATGTGCCAGCTCTCCTGCTTTCAGTGTACTGTACACCTGCAGCTTGGCAAACCACTCCCACCCCCTCCTCCTCTGCTTAGCATATCAAGTGGAACACAGTGTGTACTGTGAAGCCTACCGCAATCCTTATCAGAATGTCAGAAATAAATATATATATTAAACTCTACATTTTTTATAATCCCAACTGGTCCGTCTGTTCTTTGACTCGGTGTCGGGTGTCGCGATCTGCTGGAATGTGAGGACATTTCTGTCTCCGATGAGTCATGGTCAGGTTCTTTGGGAGGAACTGTGACACAAGGTTTGCCATGAATGCGGTGATACTGGTTTTGCTGCTATGGGAAGGGCTCTTTAGTCATCAATATCTGTCAACGTCAACGTTTGAGAGATAAAAGCACTATCTTTATACAGTGCACTGTATTAGTATGGTGATATACAGTAACATTACCCACTCCTTTTGAAACCCTTTTCATTTTGGGAATCTGTCTTTTAATTCACCTCGGGCTGTTTAGTTTCAAGTGGATTTTTATTTTTTCAAATGAAAATTAATTATGTAATGAGACCCTGCCCATCCACTCTTATCTACTGCCTGTGGGTTCTGTGTCCCAATTATGTCATTAACTTAAAATCACTTTTCACTTCAAATCACTGTGGTTCCCCTCCTTATCCCAACCCACTAGAGAACAAGAGGCATCTGAGCATGGACTGACAAGAGATACAACCAGCAGGACAGGAACTACCAAACACCTGTGACAGGAGGAAACTCTGAGCCATACCACACACCTCCCTGTTGTCAAGGGAAATGGGAAAACATCATTTCAGCCACTGCTGACTGTGAACTTTTTTGTTTGTGAAACAATATGTATTAAGCACTGACCCCATGATCTATCATGGATAGGCCTAGTAATTCTTAACTTTCTGATGTGCTATACAACAGCACAACTAACATTAAGTAATTGGCCTTAGTGTGCAATCTGCTGTAAGTCAATACCACTGGTTACCTGTGTATCTCCTTACAATAAACAATTTACCAGACCAGCTCATCTTTACCTGCTAGTCTTTCTCTAAAAGTCTGATGCATTAATTATTTGTCAAGACCAGACCACTTGGAAAGTCTCTCTCTCTGAAACTTTGGAAAGTGGCTAGCTACTCTAGAAACATTGTATCTAACAACAAAGAAACTAAATTAATTGCAGTGAAACCAGACACCAACCAAGTTATCTGTCTCCACCTGGCTGTCTGTTCTTATTCAGAGTGATCCAACCACCATATATCGAACCCACACGTTACAGTGCACTCACAAGGTTATATAAACACAGAGATCAGTGACATGTTTCAAAAAGCCACAGCTGACTTCAGATCACCATTTTTAATTTGTTATAAAAATAAAAATATACAAACATGAGCAAAATCAATGAAGTTTGTTACTTTGTTGCAATAACCATGCTGTGCTTGTTGTGTGTCTAGTGCAATTATTAAAGAATAAATATATCATGCCAGCCGGCCTTCTCAGTCGAATGTCCACAATAGTTTATGCCAGTAAAACCCAAGGAAGTGTCGCTGCTACCAATGCCAACAAGGTAAACAGCAGAAGCAGCACGACCAAACAACGCGAAGTTGTGCAAATTTTGAGTCGCCGCCGCTGCCTGCGGTTGGGTTGAACGGTCACTGTAACAACACTCAGCGCATCTTCCTCCTTCATTGGTCGACCTTGGGCACTAATGATGAAAATCTGAGAATCGATTTGGCTGGGTTTGATCAGTCTGTGTCTGTTTAACCTCTCCACAATTATTCTAAGACGTCCCACAATCCAGTTGAATCCATTTGGTGCAGTATTTCTTGAATCGCGTCGTGCGCTTTGGAACTGTAAGTTTCCAGTAGGTGCGAGGACTGGGACCTCCAGAGTCTGCCCCTCCTCTGCGTCCTTTTTTGTACCTTCTGAAGCCAGGACCTCCAATTTTTTGAGGAATGTTATGTGTCGGCATATGGGACATATAATCATATCCTTTATCATCCCGCCGTCCTTGTTGACGCTGACCAAGGTCTTGACCAAACAATCATGGCAAAAAACATGTCCGCAACTCAGGGTCCTCGCAAGGCCTGAAAGACACTCGTAGCACACTGGGCATTCGTGTGAGTCCTCCGGGGCATCGTCCCCCTCAAGTGCCTGCATATTCATCTTAAAGGAACTTAGTGAGCAGGAAATTTGAAAACGAGCACGTCAGACACTTCTTGACAATGCCGCACCAAAGACTTGTTCGTGTTGCCATACGTACGTTTTCACCACTGTCACCTGGACCTACCTGTATGGGTGGAGGCAAGAACGTGTTGAACAAGACAAAGCCTTTACTTACGTGAGTACTTTAGAACCCCTCCCCTACTTGGAGCAGTGTAACAACATTTGTCGTGTTTGGAATGGACCATCACATTCCAATTGACGAAACGCTCTCTCTCTCTCTCTCTCTCTCTCTCTCGCCCTCTCTCTCGCTCTCTCTCTCTCGCTCTCTTATGTATGACATATGTATTCGCAGCCTACATGAATGAGTAGCCTACAAGTATCCTACTTTAAACATAGCCTATCTCTATCAGGCCACTTTGTAACACAATTCCAGGTATGTTATCATTCTGTTTGTGTGCAGTTAAGGCAAAATTCTGTGATAAAAGGGAAATGAGACTGATGAATGATGAATCAGTGAAGTGGCCTCATAGCATCAAGTTTGACCTCTAGGTGGAGGCATAGTCTATGAACGTTCTAAACTTGCACCTCAATTAGTCACGTAATCATTAAATAAGTGGTATAAGAGCATAAATCTAAACCTAAACAGAGGACATTTTGCCGACGGATAGTAGGTTAGAAAACTGCAGTGTTTTTTGTGTCGCATGCAATAATTTACCACAAAATTATGAGAGAAAGCAATTGTATGACGTATGACGTACATTGACGTCACTGCGCTGTATAGGAAGCTACGTTTCATTTCCGAGACGCGTTGGCAATTTCCTAAACACGGGAAGTCGGTCCCTACATTGACAGTCCAAGGATAAGATGTGGTGAATGCTTTCTAGCCGACAAGCTACCGAAACTGGAAACATTGGAGACAGTCGGACATGCGAAGGTAATGAAATCGGAATTTTATCATATCTTGAAATGATTATTCAAGTGTGTATTTTGAGTCCTCCCGACTGTAGTCTACGCTTCCGCCTATAGCCTACCAGTACTCTTTAATACCTTTTCAGTGGCTTTTTTAATTTTGTAATTCACGTAGGTTTTACATTCGCATTTCACCATACCCTATTATGTCTTCATTACTGTGATCAGTGCTAAAATTCACACGGATTTAAAAGTTTATAAATATTCAGTTAATATTTAGCCAAGTCGAATAGGCCTATTACGAGAGTAGCACATTTTCCGTTTCTGTCTATGTTTACTTCAAAAGTAGCCTATGTTCACCTCAAATAGTTTTTAGACCATTTAAAATATTAGTCTACCACATATTGTGACAATGGATAAATCATACAGGGAGGTAAACTGTTCACTTAAATTCCAGATTGTACTGTCCCCTCAAAGCTTCCAGTGTGTTGTGTTGCCCAGATTAGTGGTGTAATACCACGTGAGAGGAATGTGGTGGGTTTCCAGTACATCTGACACTGGGAGGATGTTAACAACGAAGAGGAACGTGAGGGGAGAGAAACAGGCTGTTCTGGCATTGACCTCTCACGTACCTCACACCAGGTCACTTTCCTGAATAACAACAGAAGTGTCAGTAAGGCCCCCCCCAAAAAACGGTTTGCTTCGGTTTGTCTGCAAGTAGCGATAAACTGCTGTGAACACGATGGTAGACTTACATGGCTATCATACAGTGTTGGACAAACACGTATGGCTCCACACAGGAATACAAACACTACTATGGTAGTTAAGGAGTGGGCTAACCTGGGTTTTGACTCCAGTGCACTCGAACATGCTTACAAATGAATATGTATTCAATCTGATGATGAGGTGCTTAGGCATTTGAATGAGTAACTCCTTCTTAACTGTAGGAGCCATCTGTTTAGATGACAAGTCAACCATGTTTGGCTGGGTCAGTTCATCAAATGATGTTCTTTTCTTCAAAAGAGGAACTCTGGTTGAGTGCGTAATTAATGAGTGAGTAACTGTCTGGGACATTACCACAGTCCTGCAGTGGCAGTTATTCGACGCAGCACCCCTCCCTCCCCCTCATGAGTCAGGCCTACTAGGAATGACAGACCGAATGTCAGGACAGTGCGGGTGACCTGACCTACTCAGACTGAGTAGTAGACAGTCGATAATGAAAAGGTTCATTGTGTCGGCCATACTGAACATTTAATGAGGGACTTGTTGTCACATCACACAAAGCTCTTTGGAACATTGTCAAATGATGCTGGGATAGAATGGGTCATCACGTTTGGCACAAACCGGTGGTGTCATTAAAGTAAAAAAGGAGGGACATACCAAAATACTAAGATATTCTTTTCTCAAATTTCTTTCTCAAACATTCAGCTTTTCACTCAAATTGTGAAGCTGATATTATTTATCCAAAAATGTGTACCAAAATCGAAAAATCCCATCTGATAAGTGATCTCAGACTTTCTGACCCTTCAGTCTCTTTGATGTTTCAACACACTGCATGTCCAGACTGACTCAAATTCTTAGCTTCAGGTTATGTATGTTATCAACTCACCTCTCAGTTATAACCCCTCAGGAGTTGTTTGTCTGTCCAATACTGATGACTGTGTGTGACTGATGACTGTTTCCTCTCTGCATCCTCAGGTCCCCCTAACATGGAAACAGAGATGATTCCGAAATTTTCATCCAAGGACGAGGAAATCGTTTACTGGAAGACACTTTCCCTGAAGTATAAGGAAAGGTATGGAAGTGCCATGTTTGTTTGAGAAAAGTAGGCCTAGTGCTTTTTCTTAGTATGATTTCCATCCCCTCTGTCAAGGCCTCTGGTTCTGTTGCTTTATCCAGTCTTTTGTTGTTGTGGTTAGTTATGTTTGTGCAGGCATCCACACATCAAGCTCTCTGCTCTGTTACGTAATATGAAGCTTTAGTGTTTGCTCAACGCTATTTAATCATCTTATATCATCATATCACCTGACTGGCCTTTATTACCTGTTCAGACAGTAGGTTTTGTACTATTAATTTGTGGGGCAGTATATCCATTGGCCTAAATTATTAGCATACCAGTGTTTCGGAAATTGTATTGAATAGTGTCCTAATTACTGCCGGATACAGCTTTGGCCTACTCCTTTCACTAGCACCAGGGAGTGTGCAACCAATCCAGGATCTTATGTCATAGACACACACTAAGATCCCTGTGGACTCCCACCAACACACAAAGCTTTGAGTAAACCGCTTCGTCATGTAATCAGCCATCTTGACCACAAACAAGCTTTGACCCCACAGTAACACATTAGCTGGAAATATTTGGAAATACAATTTGACTATTCTATACTGGAGATACATTACTATTGAGGCCATTTGTGTAGATGATTACGACTTTAGGAGTTAGCTGAGCTGGGATTTGGTCAGGATCAAACTATTAGGCATGACGTGTTGATGGTTATTGAGTGAAAGTGACTGTCTCATTAAAGTCCACCATTGGTCTGACAGCTGGGTAGGGTTCAGAGGGTCAGTCTGTGTGTGGGGGGTGTACAGAAGGTCACAGGAGGGGGTGAGTATTAATACCCCCAGTGTGTCCCAGTGTCGTACAGCTGCTAGCCCGCTCCTGTTGTCTCCGAGCACTGCTGCAGCGGCACTCAGGCAGTTAAAAACCAGGAGTTTTCTAGAGAATTCCTGCCTCGGAGGAAGGGGGAAAACACGTCACGGAAAAAGAACACCAAGTCCCAGAGTTAACCAGCCGCGGGTTACCTCACACACATATTTGGGTGTTGACGCTGTCAGAGGAGACCACTTTCAAGAAGAGTATACAATGTTTTGTTTCACGACAATGTTTTTATTTTTTTTATCTTTTAGAGTCTGTATGTTTCTTAGCTGTTTTTTGTCACGGTGATAAAGTGGGCTGAGCATAGAGGCCATAGGAAACAGCGAGTTGTGGGTTGCGAAGGGAAGGCCTCGGTGAACAGACGTGCCATTTGACCCTGGGAGCTGCTGATGAGGCTGACCCAGGGCTTCTGGAATGCGTGGAATGAACTAAAAGGGGGAATACCTTTTTAGGCTAAGCTATGGGCAACGGCCCCTGCCTGTGATTATGAGGCCTCGGCCAGAACGGCTAACCTCAACGCCGTCTGAACCAGATAGCCTGTTGTCCTCTGTGTGTCTACGGGCCCGCTCCTGTACAGGGGTCAGCCCCGCCACGGCGCAGTGACACATCCTGTGTGTGTGAGCTCATATCCTCATCCTGTCTCCAGACCCCCTGGTGTCCTGCTGCCCCTACCCCTGACCTGAAGCTCCTGCTCCTCCGCGGAACTTGGGCCAGAAGGCCTGTTTCTAGCCATCTGTTAGCCTCCTTTCAGGAACTAATTAAGAGCTGTCTGTCCCTCCGTTGTGCACAGTCTGGTTGACGCTCAGCCCGGCTTGGACGGTTTCTGTGTCGCTGTGTTCTATTGAAGGGAGACAACATTGCTAGCAAAACTCAGGGCTTTTTTCGACAGACTGTGTCTCGTCCCGTGGCCCCACAATGAAGAGAGCTCCAACAATTCGAAGCTGCACGACTCACGACCCGTGTATCGCCACAGAGTAGACCGTGCCACTCGGGCCTCGAAGCCTGCCATTCCGCCCCCCATGATACATTCAGCAGAACGAGCGTATCTTCCGCGTGGCTCCGCGCACCCTAAGCCTCTCCATGCCCTCGCTGTGTTTCTCCAGTTACCATGACGCCCAGGAGGAGCTGCAGGAGTTCCAGGAGGGCAGCCGGGAGTTGGAGGCCGAGCTGGAGGCCCAGCTGGGCCAGGCGGAGCACCGGCTCCGAGACCTGCAGACGGAGAACCAGAGGCTGAAGAGCGACGTGGACTCCCTCAAGGTAACTTAAGCCTGACCCGTTAGCCCTGACCCGTTAGCCCTGACCCGTTAGCCCCGGCCTTGCCTGGATGCCTCTTACAGATCTCCTCCACCTGGGAAACAGGACCCAGCACCAGCTAGGTGGCCGAGTGAGAAGTTGGCACTCTTGGCAGGCTGTGTGTGTGTGTAAGGTTGTGTGTGTGTAAGGTTGTGTGTGTGTGTAAGGTTGTGTGTGTGTGTGTGTGTGTGTGTGTATGGGTGTGTGTTTTAGCGGGCAGGGAGGTAGTGCATGCCGAATACAGAGCCAGAGGTAATCCTGCAGTGCACCATAATAGGATGTCAGGATCAAAGAGCAGGAAATAGCAGACGGCAGGGACACGGCAGACCTCAGGGTGCTCGCCCCGGTTTGATGCCTGCCCCGCCGTTTTATCTTCCTATTTCTAAAAACGGATGCACACGTGTTTCTGTTAATGGAGGGGGGATGGGGGGGGGTTCCTGTTGTGGTAGTAGGGTGTGAGAAGAGCAGGGCATGTGACATGAACGGGGGTGGAACCCTGCTCCGGTCACGATCCCGGAGGGTCCGGGACCGTCGACCAGCCTTAAGCCACGCCTCTTACCCCAGAGGACCCCGCGCTCATCTCCTCCCTTCCTCTCCTCTTTTCCCCCTTCCAACCGAGCCAGCTCTCCACAGGCAGCCTTAGATGGCACCAGAGGACAGGGAGTGAGGGGAGAACTGGTTAATAAAAACAAGACCGTGTTGGCTGGCGCAGTGTCTCAGCCTTCATACATCATATCCACGTGTGTCGCCTTTTTTTACTCTCAGACGGCAACACGCCCGCACCCGCTTGTCCCCGTGTGTCAATGTCCTCTTCTCTCTCCCTCCCTCTCCTCTCCTCCCTGTGCAGGAGAAGCTGGAGCAGCATTATTCCCAGAGCTACAAGCAGATCTCCGTGCTGGAGGACGACCTGGGCCAGACGCGCAGCATCAAGGAGCAGCTCCACAAATACGTCCGAGAGCTGGAGCAGGCGAACGACGACCTGGAGAGAGCCAAGAGGTCAGCAGGCGCGGGACATCCCTCCGGTCAATGCCGCTGGCTATCAAGCTTGGGAGTTCCTGCTTAATTCATGATCGAGCGTCTTTGAATGATTAATGATCCCCGCGTAGCCAGATGCAGGCTGCAGGCTACGATTTCTTCTCCTGCAGCTTGCTTTTGCTTCGGGGCAGGATTCGGGGCAGGTTTGCTCACAGCTCCAACCAGGAAGTGACGTGGTGTTTGACTTGTTGTTCTTCCCCCCCCCCCCCCAGGGCCACCATTGTGTCTCTGGAGGACTTTGAGGGCCGCCTGAACCAGGCCATCGAGAGGAACGCCTTCCTGGAGAGCGAGCTGGACGAGAAGGAGTCTCTCCTGGTCTCGGTGCAGAGGCTGAAGGATGAGGCCAGAGGTGCGGTACAGAGCCTCGCTACTCCCCCTATGCTAACCACCCCCCTCCCCTCCCCCCCACACCCTCTCTCTGCTCCTGGCCCGTCTAATATCTGTGTGTGGTCCAGACCTGAGGCAGGAGCTGGCCGTGAGGGAGCGCAGCACGGACGTGACCGGGATGTCAGACCCCGGCTCGCCCACCCTGGAGCTCGACAAGACGGACTCGGCCGTCCAAGCCTCGCTGTCTCTCCCCGCCACCCCCGTGGGAAAGGGCGTGGAGCACCCCTTCGTCAGCTCCAAAGGTCGGCCCCCTCCCTGTCCGTTCCCGGGGTCGGTTCCGCGGGTGGGCGTTGTCGGACTGCGTCGAGTCGAGTAGACTTGTGTCTTAACCCCCCGTCCGTGTCTCCTCTGCACAGCCTTGACCAACGGCTGTGGAAGCTCTCCCCTGACCCCCTCGGCAAGAATCTCTGCTCTTAACATCGTCGGTGACCTTCTGAGAAAAGTTGGGGTAAATATCATTTATTCCAAAATGAACAAGAAGTATTCCAAATGGGGTAATTGCTGCGACGTGTCTGCCATGAGACCAACGGTGCCGACAAGATAAAGTATGTCGTAAAATGCCTAGAGATGATGAGCAGGCGTTTCTTTTTTGGGGGATGGGGGGGGAGTGACTACACCAGTAAGTGCTGCCTTGGTCACCCACTGAGCGTCTGAGAAGCAGGTGTGTGTGTGTCCTAAATCAGCGGCTCTCTGGCTTGTGATTAGGCTAAATGTTGGCCGTGGTTCTGCCTGTCCCCAGGCGCTGGAGTCCAAACTAGCTGCTTGTAGGAACTTCGCCAAGGACCATTCGGCCAGGAAGAGCTACTCCACAACCAACGGCACCCTCATCAACAGCAACGCCACCAAGTTCTCCCACTCTCTGCACACCACCTACTTTGACAAGACGTGAGTGTCTCTGGTGTAATCTTCACCCACCCACCCCACACACACACACACACACACACACACACGTTATCCCCACCTCACTTGACACTGAGAAACACAACTTGCCACTACACACACACACACACACACACATCCTTCACACATACTCACAATCTGCCCACACACACACACACACACACAAACGACAAAGTGCACTCTGTGTCTACACTCCTGTGATTCAGACAGAGCCAAGATGCGGTTGAAAATGTGACTCAGTTTTATCCACCTCTCCTGCAGGACTGTGAATGGACTGGACAACAGCACTCTGACTGCCATGGCGTCACCCAGGACTGTGTCCCCCCCTGGCATGCTGCCACTCATTGTGTGAGCCCCCCTCCCCCCCTC
This sequence comes from Osmerus mordax, assembly GCF_038355195.1. Classification (NCBI taxonomy): domain Eukaryota; kingdom Metazoa; phylum Chordata; class Actinopteri; order Osmeriformes; family Osmeridae; genus Osmerus; species Osmerus mordax. The sequence goes on along the minus strand of NC_090052.1, from coordinate 17,323,214 downwards.
ACTCCACCCACTGTGCCCCCACATGCATACCTCCCAAAGCAAGGGAACAGACACAACCCTGGAATGACCGTTACATTGTGTCCGGTGTTTCTCTTTTTGATTGAGAGGGAGAGATGGTGTGTGATGAGTGCATGTGCGCTTGAGTGCAAGAGAGAGGGCGTTTGTGTGTGTGTGTGTGTGTGCGTGTGCCCGCGCGTTTGAGAGAGAAACTTGAATATACACACTTGACATGCCTCACTGTTTGCAGCTGTAAATGTTCCCATTAGTCTGCGTGTGCCCGGGTTGTGAGTGTGTGGGTCGACCGCACACAGACACGTAGCCTGCCTGCTAAGACCTCCAAGTCTCCAAGTGGTACCAGGATGCCCCCCCCCCCCCCCCACTTCCACATATCTGCTCAAACCACTCCACCTGACAAGAGTCTTCAGTTAGACCGCAAAACAGCAAGAAGGATCGTTCTGTCTTATTTACCTGTTCAGTTTGTTGCACAACCTAAGATCATTTCTACGTGGCATATGTTATATGAGAGAAAGAAAGAAAAAACACAACACCTAAAAGGGATATGTTTCAAGTTTGAAGTGAATCAAATTGTATTGTATGCTTTGACATTTCCTACGTGTTCGCTTGCACAAGTGTGTGTGTGGTGTGGTGTGGTGTGGGATCGGAGGAGGAGGCTGGGAGAGAGGGGCCACTTGTCCAGGAGGACTGAGGTGAATGTTGCCCGTGTTCAGAGCCACGTGTGGGTCTACCCGCTGCTCCTCCTCTGGATGCAGAGCAGCCAGGGACCCAGCGGGAGGTCAAGCTCACAGGACGCTCCATGATGGCTATCATGATGGGACTGAAGCCATGCTGATCCTGGATATCTCCACGTTCAGGCTGGTGGAGACGAGCAGGACGGCTGCTGACATTTCAGGGACATTTCTTGCAACCTCTTGTCCCCCCCCCCCCCCCGTAACGGTTCACCGAATATCCTGTTTCATGAAGTAGGCCAACGCCGCTGATCCGAATACAGTATTTATTATTTCTAACGTGGACCCCTTCGCAGGACAGGTCAGTTGGACGACATCAGTTTTCTTTTGGTGTGTTTTGTCACAAGGCGGCACCCTGTTTGATTCTGTGTTTTTGTGAACCTCTTATTTTGATGTGCCTCTTGCTTTTTTTTTTTTATTATTGTGGATTTGATATTATTTAGGCTTGTTATTGATCAAACAACCCATACTGGCAGTTTGAATCCATTAGACTCTACATTACCTGGTCTCCACATCATCTTTGCAGACTTTTACCATCGTCATTTGGGGCACTTAATCCAAATAGTATGTGTCAACTTTGGCTAACGTGTAGTTGCTGTGAGCAACCTGTGGGCTGGTTGCTATGTTCCCATGTATATATTGTAGCCTTATAAGAATTGTAACGTTGCCTACCACGTTTGTACATATTGACATTTGACATTACAGCTTTATTTATTTAAGATTCTTTATAGCATGTTTTGAAAGAAGAATGTGTTTTACAATTGTACAACGGTTAAAACTTATGTTATGTGCAATCAGTTCGGTCTATTAAAAATAAATAAAGATATGAATTCTGAGTAGATGGTTTGATTTTGCTTGTCACAATACTAGGGAGTACACAGTAGGGAGTCAGGTGGCTAAGTGGTGAGGGAATCGGGCAAGTAATCAGAAGGTTGCTAGTTCGATTCCCGGCTATGCCAACCAAATGGCATTGTGTCCTTGGGCAAGGCACTTCACCCTACTTGCCTCGGGGGAATGTCCCTGTACTTACTGTAAGTCGCTCTGGATAAGAGCGTCTGCTACATGACTAAATGTAAAAATGTAAATGTAATACACAAAACGTTGAACTATGAAACTATAAGCATGGAAAAAATGTATGCAACTGTCGTAAAAAAAAAAGGAACATTTTAGGGTGGGAACATTGACCAAATTCTTCACATCGTGAGTATAGACAAGCAGGCCTAAACAGATATAGCCTTAAGCAGATCACAGGTCAGAGTCTTCCAGCCTCTGTCTATTAGCCTTGTGTGTCTGCAGCTTGACCCACTCTAAGGTCCTAGGTTTCACAGGCCCAGCTTCTTCTCAATGGCCTCCCTCAGGTTGTTCTTCTGGATCTAGAAAAGGCAGAGAGACGGCAGCAGCCCTCAGTAGGTGTACAGTCCAGCTATCTTCACTTAGTTCTGCACACCTGGCTCCTTTTAGCCTCACCATTGACCACATACCTTCCCGGAGGCTGTCAGAGGATACCCATCCACAAACTCCACATAGTGGGGGATCTTGAAGTGAGAGATCTGAGAGATGGAGCCAATACACTATGTTTACATGGAGATATGAAAGGAGTTTGACCATGGATCACAGGTCTCGTTGCCCACCACTATCTCACCTGGCCCCTGCAGAAAGCTTGGATCTCCTCCGCACTGCAAGTTTGGCCGTCCTTTAGCTTGATACAGGCACACAACTGTTCTCCCAGCCTCTCATCCTTCACTCCCACCACCTGCCGCAAAGAAAGACACATTTAGTCGTTTCGATTCAGACCAACTTTTCTAGACTGCTCTCTGTTGCCCTCTAGTGACAGCAGTCCTTACCTGCACCTCCTGGACTTTGGGGTGTGCGTGGAGGAACTGCTCTATCTCGGCAGGGTAGATGTTCTCCCCTCCTCTAATGATCATGTCCCTGATGCGGCCCTCGATACGGCAGTATCCGAAACTGTCTAGGCGGGCGATGTCCCTGTGTAGGGCAACCGAACACGGCAGTCAGAGCTAAGCTCGCGTCTCACTCCCCATCAGTCTTCCAGTGTGGTTATGGGCTTTACGACACGTACCCGGTCTTGTACCAGCGATCTGTGGAGATGCATGCCCTGGTGTTGTCCTGGTCGTCCCAGTACTCTAGCATCACGCAGTAGCCTCTGATATGAAGCTCTCCAGAGGCTCCCAAAGGCACCAAATGCCCACTGGAGGGGTCCACCACTCTGGCCTGGACAACATACACACACACATACAGAGTTGCGTGTGAGAGCAAAGCTAGTACACGATCATGTGGTCATCATCGGTCGACATGGAAACTGATGACACAGCCAATCTACCTCAGTGTGATTCAGGATACACCCAATGGTGTTCATCTTCAGCTCCTCGTTGTCCAATGGGAAACCCATAAACGTCCCAGGGCTGTTCTCCGTGGTACCATAAGCTATCTGATGCCAAAACGCAGAAAAGCAATGAAGACACTTAACATTTAGGTTTTCCCTTGACAGGGTTCTTTACAGGAAGGCGGGAAACTCACCATCATCTCTTTCACGTTCATGTCTCTCCTCAGCTTCTTCATCACCTCCTGAGGACATGGAGATCCACCCATGATCCCAGCCTCAACGGAGGACAGGTCATACTTGTCGAAATCAGGCTGCCCGAGCATGTCAATGTACATGGTTGGTGTCCCATAAACAAATGTGCACCTAGAATACCAATAGAAAACAATAAACATACTTTTTTTTCTCATTTCGTTTAACCTCTTCACCCAGCCAACCCCAATACTCCCTCCCTCCCTCCCTCCCTCCCTCCTTCCCTCTCGCACTGTGGCCCGGGCATAAAGGCATACCTCTCCTCCTGAATGGCCTGCAAGCTGGCACGGCCGCTGTAGTCAGTGGAGGGGAAGACCAGCGTGATTCCGTGCACAGCCATGCACATCCCTCCCAGTACGGAGCCAAAGCAGTGGTACATGGGCACTGGAATACACACCCGCACCTGAGGCTACAGAAAGAAGGCACAACAAAGGCCTCAGGTACCTGCTGTCTCTGCATGTGAACGCATGTGTTGGCGATTATAGACGTGTGATCGAATACATGATAGTCGATTATGTCCGGCACACTGACCCTCCAGCTGTACCCTACTCTCAGGCCCATGAAATAGGCGTTGTTGACGATGTTGTGATGGGAGAGAGTGACGCCTTTCGGACTTCCTGTTGTGCCCTAGAAACAGGCCCCAAGACACGTAGCTTGATGAGAGGCTGACATGAATATTAGCGGCCGGCTTATGACACGTTACTAGCAGCGGTGTGGATCAGGAGATGGGGGAGTTACTGATGTGAACTGAATGTTGATGGGGTCGTCAAAGGACAGCGAGCTCTGCAGAGCCTGCAGCTCCTGGTGCTGCTGTCCGGAGGCTGCCTGCATCACATCATCCACGTGGATCATGCCTGGCTGTCTGCTGTCCGTCAGTATCACCATGCACAGGTCTGGTAGTCTGACACACACACACACACACACACATACATGCCCACAAATACAGTAAACTCACACAAACACACAGGTTGGTTACAGTGCTACATTGAGAGTCGGTTTACAACAGTGTACACTCTCATATTTATACTGTTATCAACAACAACAGTTTACTGTCTACATACAGTTTATAACGACGACAAAATACCTGGCACTCTTGAACGACCCTGCTGCCCCTGAGTCAATCTCTGGACAGATCTCCCGCAATATCTCACAGAACTTCTGGGTTTTAAACTGGGTTGGGCACACCACTGCTTTACACTGGACCTGAACAGCACAGGCAATGAAAACAACAGAGATAATGGGTCAACTATTCCGATTGTGTGTTGGACCGTGAAGAATTGTCTTTGGTTACTATTAGCTATTTTAAGCAAACATCTTTCTGTTGTAAAACTATGTTTGAGCTCAACTAGCTTAACTAAAGTGTCTTCTAAATGAATAAAATGAAATGGAACTGTCCACATACCCTCCTCAGAGTGAACTCCACTTCCTTCAGCTGATAGGCTGGGTTCACTGATACCTGCAGGAACAGCAGTTCCTTATTTTCTTTTGTGAAAGTTTACATGATCAAAGCTATAATGTTGAAAAAGAAAGACCGTGCTATGTTTCATTTACCGTGCTACATTTGATCACTTTGAATCATCCATACAATGTCAGCACACATGCAGGCATGACGTGTGTCATTTCCTTTGAACCCTGTGCCTACCCCAGATTTTCAATCGGCTCGGCTCACCAGAATGATGCCAGCCTTGGCAGAGGCAAACTGGAAGAGGAGCCATTCATAGGTGTTGGGCCCCCAAACTGCCAGCCTCTCTCCCCTCTTCAGACCCAGGGCCAGCAGGCCTGCAGCTGCCTGGTCAACCTGCAGCACACATGGAACATGATAACATTCAGCATTTACCTATGCATTACAAAGAGACTTGACTTGTTCGTAGTTTTGTTTAGATGAGCATGCACAAATCAAGGTGTTAATCAAGAGTGCCCTGGTGGCTCACCAGGTAAGGGTGTGTACCACTAAGGCAAAGGTCTTAACACTGTGGCCTGGGTTCAATTCTAGCCTGTAGCCTTCCTGCCCCTCACTGTTTCCTGTCTCTCTCCAACACGCTTTATAAAATAATGATGACAAAAGCCCCATAAAATCTTTAAATGATGAAATAAAATCAAGGTATTCCCCATTCAAGGGAAGACAAATGTGTCTCTTTGTATTGGTATACCAGTAAAAATTACAAGAGTCAAACTCACACCTAGCTATATGTACAGTTGATGTTAATACGTAACCACCACAGGCTGAAGTCCAACAAGACCATGAAAGCACTCGTAAAGTTACACCACGGCTCTCAGTACTTTTGATCAGAAAACCAGAAAGAAATAACTGATTATTTAAAAGGGATGAAGGTGAGCGAGTGGCGCATTGAGAGAGACTGGAGAAACCTGACTGGGTGTGCCGGAGGGGGACTCACGTCCTGGTTGAACTGGGCAAAGGTCTTGCGTATGCCGTCCTGTCGGAAGACCAGGGCCTCCCGTTCAGGCCAGCGACGGGCTGCGGCGTCCAGACTCTGGCCCACGGTCAGAGGGAGCAGGGAGACCGAGGAGGTGCCGTGGACATAGCTGCCGGTCAGGGTGGGGACGTGCGGGGGGCTGTCAACATTGAGGGAGCTGGGGGAAGAGACATTTTTCCGAGAAATGGACGGTGCAGAGAACGAGAATGAGGGCTTGGTCTCTTGGGAGTGGACTGTGAGGGAACATGGGAGTCTGTAAATACAGAGGCATGGGGGGGGGGGGGGCGTCCTCTTGGTTCCACACTGCTCGGATCTCTCTTGTGGTGTTTCGTAACCGCTGACCACTGTGGGCCGCTCTCCAAGGAGCCATAGCAATAACACTCTCACTCGCTATAGCCATGGGGGTCACAGAAGCGATGCAGCCTTTCGGAGGGGAAACCTGAGATAACACGTGCGAGGAAAAATACGACCAGTGCCAAGACAACCATTTAGAACCCCAGATCTAGTGGCAAAGACCAAGCAAAAATATGGATTGCGTAATCAGTCCAAATATTTATGAAATGGAACTCATGCAGGCATTGTTCCTGTGCAGGGATATGAACAGGCACTGAAAGAGATATACCCTGAAACAACATGTAGTTCATAAACACTGGAAATCTAAAGGTAGAAGGGCAATGGTATTTCAAAGAGAGAGTTAAACTTACCGACAACAGAGCCAGTTCGTGTTAATGGGAATCCATGTTTTTTTCAATGTGCGTGCACTCATGAGGCATAAGTTGTGAGAGTAGGACCTGAGTAGTAACGAGGGGAGTCGAGCAGACATGGTTCCAGGCAGGCTGTGAAAGAGACAGTTGGACCCAAGGAAGCCAGAGCCCTGGCTACTCTTAACTCACATAATCTTTAACTATGCACTCTGGTTGGTTGGAGTGAATTGCACATAACTGGAATGCAGAGCAAATAGGCCAACACTAACCAGTTAAATGTCAGTGAACCTTCAACTTTCAATAATGTTTGGGTTCTTGACTTCTAGGTTGGTTAGACTATAATTGAGATATGATGTATTCAATGTGGAGCAGCTGCCGCCTCAGCCTTTTGCACAGCGCAGAAGTAAAGAGCTCAACTTTTGGTTTTTGCTCTCTGCTTTCGAAAAGTCAACAGTGAACTGCCTCAGCATTCCCACTAGGGGCTGTCAAAGATTAGAACAAAAGTAGACCACCAAATTCAGATACAGAATCCGCTTATCATAAAAACAGTTTTAATATTGTGTAAACATTTTAGATGGAACAGTGTTAAAATATTCAAGAATAAGTTAAAACTAATAAAAAAAATATTTCTGTCCTTTTTTTTTTACATAAGGCTACCACTTCATTTATATGAATCCATCTATACAACTTACTGAGGAATACATTCATTAAACATTCTACATTTTACATTCATAGCACAAGGCCATGATTCCAGTAATTTTTTCTGAGTGCACTTATACCCTGATACATTGTTTGTAATACTGCTGTGTTCCTAACTGACAACTCAGGGAATGAACATACTATGAAATGCTTTTAAATGACACATATTCTAACACAATTTTATACCATTTCACAGGATATGGCCAACATAAAATAGAAAAAATATTCCCATTAATGTGGATTTTCAGTTCAACATTTTAGATTTAGGGGATTTACTCTCATTTTGACCGTCTTAAACAGCATTACTATCATGAATAGATTGAGGAATGTTCAGTAGTTCTATGACCCTTGGGCAGAAGCTGAAGTACAACAGGAACAACTCCCTGTCTATAGACAGAAATAGAGAGATGGATAAATACGGGAACACGAGGGGAGGAGCTTTTGGCATGTGTCTGAACATGTGCCTTCCAGGTCCACAGTGTAAGTGTGAGGGGGTCAGATGGCTGAGCGGTTAGGGAGTTGGGCTGTTAATCAGAAGGTTGTTGGTTCGATTCCTGGCCGTGCCAAATGACTGTGTCCTTGGGCAAGGCACTTCACCCTACTTGCCTCAGGGAGAATGTCCCTGTACTTACTGTAAGTCGCTCTGGATAAGAGCGTCTGCTAAATGACTAAATGTAAGCCAATCCGGTGTGTGTGTATGCACACACATACCATTATCAATGCCTGGAAAAATCAAGGATTTCCTATGTGTTTATATGAAATACAATCAGTTACTTAGCTATTGCCTTATCATCTGTTCATTGTATCTTATGACTCGTGTGTTCTTCCTGTAATCAATATTGTGTATCAATGACAGTCCTGTGCAGTTACTACCAGTAGTCAGGCCTAGCTTCTAGGAGTCCTCATATGGTAACCCTTCCTAAAAACACTGTGGCTATGATGTTGTATCCGCCTGATTGAATAATGAACAACTGTTGGCCACGTTATCTTTGATTTTTCTATTCACTATAAATGCTATGCACTATAAAGGCACTTCACCCTACTTTCCTCGGGGGAATGTCCCTGTACTTACTGTAAGTCGCTCTGGATAAGAGCGTCTGCTAAATTACTCAATGTAAATAAATTCCATCCCCTGACTTTGCTAATACAACAGTGTGTCTGAACTGGTCATTATTCTTGTACAGGGGTGGGGAAGGTAACTGAACATGTGAGATGCGTGTCTGGGCTACGAGGCCATTTTGTGCCAAAAGTATCTTTGGTACAGCTTAGTGCTTAGCCCTCTTATTTTAACACCCCCGTACTTGAAGTATAAAACTATTTTCTTTCTTTTTCAGATTTCATTTTTCCTATATCGATACTACAAGTGAATCAAGAAGTGTCACACATTTGTCAGCCTGTATATTGGAAATGTAAAGTAAAATTGCGAGGTGATGGATGTTTCATTGCGAAAACAAACTCTGTGGACATCTGTGTTGTGTTGTGAGTATCTTTTGATACTTAAATACTGTTAAAATCCAATACTTAAACACTTAATGAAGCGGTATTGTAATGGGTGACTTGTAACTTTGTTCCCTAGTGACCTAGTAAGGTTTCTCGACTGTACTTGAATCTGGTTTATAGGTACTCTAATACACCACTGATGTGTTGATACTGTACAGTGTACAGTATGTGCGTGTGTGTGTCCGTTTGTCACACATTGGTGACGTAAACCGTGTCTGATGCTTTCCCTGCTTGTGAATGTATATGGCTATACTGGCAGTCAGGGGCCAGGATAAGAGCAGGCTTCTGTGGGTAAGCAGGGGCTGACGGTTTCTTCTTCTTCTTATCTTGTCTGTCCAGCCAGTAAAAAGAGGCCATGAGAAAGAGACCAGCTGAGGACACAGACACACAGCAGGCGTAGAACACGTACGAGTACTGGCCAGTGCTGTCCACCAATATGCCTGAAGAAACGACACAAGACAAACAAAACCGTAAAGAAACATGACTGTGATGAGCGAAAGCCTTCGTATCAGCCAAAAGATATATCGCTACGCGTTTTTTTATTTATTTATCCTTTCATGACCACCTGTAGGGGACAGGATCTTATTGGAACCCTGTTGTCAAGACCCGGTCTGAGGTCTGACACCGAGCATGACATTTGAGTTACCATGGCGCTCGAAACCAGAGACGGGCCTTTTGAATTGCTTCTCCCTACTCTCCCCAGCCTGTGGCGCCCCCTCCTAGGTGGCGAAAAAGCTGACTCATAATGGAGCAACCAGCAGGACTGAGCCCACCACCACCAGCTCAGCACAACCCCCCTTTTAGGCTCGTGGAATACCGAGCACATGACCCCCTCAGCTCCAGCTTTGATGACGTGGGCTAGTGTGCTGGACAGAACATTCCACAACTGTGTGACAACCCCATACCTTCGGAGCGCACACAGTCATACTGTGAAATAGGAGATTTGTGTGCCCTTTGCCAGTTTAATGACAAACTCAGAATACACACTGGGCTACACAGCCTGGCTGTAGTGTCAATAATTAAACACGCATGTTAACCCTTGTGTTATCTTCGGGTCATTCTGACCCATCAGTCATTGTGACCCACCGTCGTATTGCGACAAATTTACCTCATACAAAAACAAAGTGAAGCATTTTATTTTAACTGTCGGGCTGTCTCAGACCCCCCACATTGGAATGGTTAAAATAAAATAAAAAATATTTGTTTTTGTATTGGGTAAAATTGGGTAAACACAACGATGGTTCGTTATGAACCTTTGGGTCATGTGACCCGAAGGCAGCACGAGGGTTAAACTAATGGATGATATCCGTTAAACACAGTACTCGACATGCACGAAGCTCCCACAATGAAAACATACATAGTGTGTGCATGTGTGTGTGTCCATGTGTGTGTGTGTGTGTACCTGCGAGGGGCGGCCCCACCAGCAACATGCCGCTCTCCAGCATGCTGATGAGCCCCAGGGCGGAGGGGAAGCGGCTCATCTCCACCGTCTCCATCAGCACGGTGAACAGCAGCGAGCCAATCACGCTCATGGACAGGCCGAAGAGCACCACGTACGCCACGAGCACCGGGAAGCTGGCCGACGCGCCGCAGACGGCGTTGCTGAGCCCGTTCACCAGCACGGCCGCGGCAAACACGTACACGAAGCAGCCGCTGCCCTGGAACCGGGGCAGGCCTAGGAGGAGGGCCACCACGGGCCTCACGGCGATGTTGACCAGGCCCAGGATGGCCATGAGCAGAGCAGCGCGGTCCTGCTCTATGCCATGGTCAGTGGCATAGGGGACCAGGAAGACCAGGGGCACCACGAACCCCAGCATCATCCAGGTCACCCCCAGGGCGTAGGCGCGGTAGCGGACGTTGCTGACCAGCAGGTCAAAGGCCATGTGGTGCCTCAGGAAGGCTGTGAGGTCAGAGAAGGTGGTCCTCAGCCGAACCTTCAGCCCCTCCCTCTCCCGAAGCTGATTGGCCGGGTTGGCGGGCCACGCGGAGGATTTCGGCTCGGTTGGTCCTGGTCTGGCGGTCAGAGGTCTCATCACAGCCCCGCACACGCAGCAGTTGAAAAGCACCCCTCCCAGGACCAGGAAGCTTCCCCGCCAGCCAAACTGGCTGAGCAGGTAGTTGGACAGCAGCGGCAGGGTGCTCAGCCCCAGTGCTGTTCCGGTGGACGACAAGGCATTGGCAAAGACACGGCGACGCACAAAGTAGTGTCCCATCATCGTCACCGAGGGCTGGAACGACAGGCAGAACCCCAACCCTGCGGATCACAACACGCCAAATCTGAGGACAATCGTGACAAAGGATGACCGCAGGACAGGAGTTTTTCGTGGGCGTGACCTTGGAAGCTATATGCACTTTAGGCTATGACCTCTGACCTGTGATGATGGCAGTGATGTATAATTCTGTGATGGTTCTGGCCAAGGCACTGACCACCATTCCCAGCCCACTCAGTACCCCGCCCACCATAACTGTCGCTCGGCAACCGAAGCGTTCCACGAGCACGCTGCATAGTGGACCTGTACAGACAGAGAAACAAGTTTCAAACATGAGATTCAAATTCAGGGCCAGTGCCCACACACATTGGGGATTTTACACAATGGACGTATTTAGCATGACAGTTATACATTTGCATCAGGATATTTATTGCTAAACATTGGACAATGGTCTGCAAAACAAAAAACAATCACTATCCACTTATCTCTAATGAATTCACTAGAAACACAACTAAACTAGTTTGGGTCCATGCTTTCTACTCTTGCCAGCAACTGGGAACAATTTGTAGATTTGAATGATCCAAATGAATTTTCCAGCTCTCAAATCTATAACCAAAGCCAAATGGACTACTTATCAGGTTAATCTAATAAAATGACATGAAATTCAGCTTAGTGAGTCTCTCGGCTCTTTGATGTTATAATAATGGCTGTATTATTGGCCCATCACAGCTTTTAGGATTATGTCTGCTATTGTCATGTGGTCTAGTTGTGAGGACTTTCAAGGATAAACGACAGTAATATCTGTCCCTCCCACCGCCTCAAGCAGACAAACACTGGAAAATGAGCTCTTTATTCATCACTCCATGGACAAACTCATGTTAGCCTAAACTGAAGTGATGTGCTCCAATTGAAAATCCTTGCTCTTTTTAGTTGCTGAGCTGAGCTGATTTCTGACAGTGAAGCAGACCAAACTTCCAAAACATGATAAATTAATTCACCCAATCATTTCTTTTTTTGCACACATTTGTTTCGCCCAATGTTCCTCTTAGTTTAGAATTTCCTATTGGAGGGAGCAGAAACAGGCAGACGAAAGATAAACAAACTTCCCAGTGTAAGAACAATGGACTCCTGGCTGTGTCTGACCCTGAACTGAGGCTCAGCAAGAACAACAACCAACGCCTGATTTACTGCTGTCTGTCTGAACCTCCTCCAACCAGGGGTAAAGCAAGCAACATGCTGTGTTTGCAGAACTCTTCATCTTATTTCACAAGCTCACAATGATGGTATAATTGTGTGTATGTGTGCGTGGGGGGGGGCGGGGGGGGGGGCAAAGAGAAGAGAGCTGACTAGACAAAAAACTACTGTCATAAATGGAGGTTGGTTTGAAGTGAGTAACAAGGCAACACATGATCCCTACAAGTAAAGCAGTCCATCCCTACCGCCTGCATGCAGCACTGCAGTCATTATAGCTGGCACCCAGGACGTCTCTGTGTTGCTGGTGTTAAACTCTGTCTGCAGCTCAGTGAAGAAGATGCCAAGGCAGGAGGGAAAGGCCAGTGTTAGAGCCAGGACCAAGACGGTACCCACCAGCACCACCCAACCCCATCCTCCGTCTGGGGCCACCTGTTGGCCATGCTTAGTCACCCCATCCTCCTGCCCTTCCGGACAGCCCGCAGGGAAAACCCTCTGATCGGCCGGATCCTTCTGCTCATCTGAACCACTGTCGGTGCTTCTCATGGTCCCGTGTTCCTCTCCATCCAGCGTCTGAGAGCACCAGGACTCTGGACACCTGAGGCCCTGGGCTGCCTCTGTGCTGCCCCTCCTGAAGACAACCGTGTCCCCCGTGCTGTGCCTGTGCTTGGGCCTTTGAGTCGGCATCTGGAGGCCCTCCACCCCCTCAGTCATACTGGCCGTCTGGCAGGGGAGCATCTGTTAGGCCAGCTTCCTGTGATGACGATCAGAGGAGGAGATATCTGACTGATGGAGCAAACTCTACTGCTCCCTTTATTATTACTGGTCATGAACTAATATTGGATCTTTTAAATGCAGCATACAATTGTGATAATGAGACTGGAAAGTGTACTCCGATAATTACTAGGATAGATATATATGGCTATGTGCCTACAACCAGCACTTGTAGATAGTGTGGTGGCCATAAGGACAAGTTAAATTGGAAGCTGACTTTGACGAGTCAAGTGAATGAGTCAGTTTTAGGAGGCCTAATTTGGGGAAACTCAAAATGTAACTTTACATTTTGTTATGGAAATAGTTACCTAGATGCCTAACTTGCTCCAGCACCTTTATTGTTAAACACCATCATATCCCTTTTCCCCAGCAGTGGCAGCTGCGTGCAATAAAGTAAAGTATTTTCTACCAAATCGAAAAACATTTTCTCGGTGATCTAGTCACATTTTTATTAATTTAAATGAACAATTAATTCACCATCCCCACAAAACTGCTGCCATGTGAAAGCCTTCTAGTCAAGTTCTCTTAGTTTACATAAAGTCATCTTCTTTACTACATCGTCAATCCCTAATTATGCTGCCCGTTACAAATTTTCCCTCTCGTGGTTTTTCTAGAATAATACTCTTCAGTGTGCGATGGTGTCAGGTTACCTCATTCACTATCTTCTAGCGATGCATCAGACAAATGTTGTTTGATATCCTATTAAATAGCTTGGGAAACTAAATGTACGGGCATATTCTCATTGCTGCTGCTGTTCTCAACTTTCACTGCCCTCTGAACTACATACACAAAAAGCGAACCGGTAGAATCTGGCTTGCGAAATCCAAACCTGTATGGTAGCCACATGCACGAGGCAATCCCCTCTGACCGACATTAGTCCAATGTTCATTTTTTCATTATATGTGTATATTGTTTTCTTCTAAAAGACCTCAACTGGATGTGATAGTCAGAATGCTGTCAGTGTCTTTGTATGAAACCACCGTTGAGTGGCTCTGTTGGACAAGAATCATCTAGCACATCATGCGCATTTGTCTCCATGGGAACAGCCCGGGCAGGCTTGCACCTGCACGCTCTACAGGATATCGGACTGCAATAAATCCAGATAATTTTACAAAACAGTCATTAGCAGCACCTAGAAACAAACATATTAGTACACATGCTTACAGTATGTTTAGAAATCACTAAACACAATAAATGTGCTATGTTAAAACAATTTGTCAGAACAGCCCATTAATGAGTAACCCAATAAAGTTTTTTTCCTACATTGGCGTTTAAGTTAATTACCTGTTTTGACACCAGTTTGAAACACTTAACCTCCTTTTCATCATGTTCTGACGCATTCCTGTCTGGTTAACAGCTTTCCTTGACATTAAGTCTTCCACGCGCTTGCCCTGTTTACCGTAACAGAAGCAGCTATGAGCATTGCTGTCAGCTACAGAGTGAAGCTGCGCTCTGAGTTGAACGGGGTTTCAGTACAGTGGTAAAAAAAAACTCGTGACTTGAGGGTCGTGGTTACTTACACACATCATCGAGGAAAACCGAGGAGGGGGCTAAATGATTTGCCATCCTTTTTCATATAGAGCGTCGAACTGTAGTCAGATTAACCAGTTTACAGATTTAGTTCACCATCAAGTTTTAAGCAAAGTGTAAGCTATTACATATTTAGAGTAGAGTAGTTTTGAAAGAATTTCTCTGCTGCATCACCCAACTGACCCAAAAGGATGATAATTGATCTTATAAAAACAAAACCTAGGCGGTCCAACACAGGAAATGAGTTCATTCTAAGTAAAACACAACATGGTTGACCTTGACTTGAGAAATGTAGGCACTTATGTGCTTTTGTTCTGCCCAGGAAGGAGTCAGTGAGGATCCACCCTGTATTTCTGGCAGAGATACAAGGGTTTTCAATTGGGCGTGAGATTAATATCTGGCTCTTAATGTACTGTAGCTTACTTGTCATTTCCAGTCTGTCCAGACATAAAAGCATATTTACTGGATCACAAAAGTGAAAATATGACTAACTGTCAGTGAAGAAAATTGGCCTGGGGCAACATAACCAGCTTTAATTTACAGTCAAGGATGAAACATTAGATTCTGGAGGGTCGAAAAGTCAGGGCTTGAAATAGTAACCAAAATATATTTATGTCAACTTGTGGCTTTCTGAAAACTCCAAAACAAAGAATACGTCACTGGTGGACAAATGAGCCTTTTTCAAAAAGTGTATAATGAGGAGCTTGCATGAATTTGAATTTCAGCTCTGTACAGTTCCATCATATCTGGATGCATTTCAGTCAATTATAAACAAAATGCTCTTCAAGTGTACTACTGAGTGTAGGTCTCCCTCTTGTGGGTTCTCTACGCAATTAAACAGCTAATACAAATTACACAAACAAGGGATGACGCAAAATGTACACTGTATTGGATTGGAATGAATTGTCCTTCCTCTAGGAAAGATGAGTGGGCGAGACTGAGAATAGATATCAATCACACATCGGCTGTTGCTTATACATAGAGTGAAAATGTTTCTTTCCCACTTCAGAGTTGTTCTCTGTTGCTCCTGGGGCATCGATCACATGTCTATTCTGAGGGGCTCCCAAGACGATTAAACTTCAGTCCAAGGTCTATGGCAATTGACTCAGGAAGCGCATATACTTTCAGTGAGTCCAACACTCGTGTTGGGTAGCCCAAGTTCCTGTGAGCCTTCCTCCTCATCACATTATCCTCAAGAGCCGCTTTCCGTTCCTTGGTCAGAAACGACAGATCACTGGTCATCACTTGGATCTGATAATGGCCTGTTGAGGAAAGCTTAGAGCTGGCCACCTTGTGAGCCTTGGTTGTGGGGGTTTCCAAAGTCCAAGGGACTTGCTCCGACAAACCTAGCTGGTGCAGGATCTTCTTGCGCTTTATGTGAAACTCAAGGTTGTCTCGGATCTCTTTACTGATGAATGGTATCTCTGAGTCGGAGCTATTGAATTCCAAGTTTGCATTTGGTGGAGGTGTAGCCTTCTGAGATAAATGCAGGGCTGCTCTAGATATGATCACTCCCAACAGTTCCGTGGAGTCAGTGAAGATAGTGGGAGCGCCAAACAGATTCTCCAAGTGTTTCTTCCTCTGGGTCATCTCAATGAGGTTCATGGCCTCATGGTTCATGAACAAAATGTGTTTGACTCTGGGCAGAGTAATGCACGTGCCTGGCTTAAACAGCTCCCTCATAGACTGTTCCGGAACGGGGGAGAACAACTCACAGGTCTTCGGTTCCTGACTCTCCCTCGTCCACCCACATAAAGTTTGCTCGTTTATATAATCAGTAGCCTGAATTGGAAAGCCTGGTGGGTTATTTGTCCTCAAGGTGTATTTTAACTTGAATGCTGTCACTGACCGGACAGCAAGCCGGAGCAAATCCCAACGCTGTTGTGTCACTGTGTGCTTCATGTGATTCGCCGGTGTGTCCTTGTACTCATGAGGGATGAATTGGGTCCCTGTAGCTTGGAAATCTAACACTTGTTTGACAGATGGTGTGGCCTTGCTCACCTGAGGATCTAAGCTCAGAGGGGCATTGGAATCTAATGGTCCATCAAACAAGTGCCTCACACTGTGCATATTCTCTCTCCCACTCCTGGAGGTATCATCCCTAGACGCTTGGGACTGCTCTCTGATATCTTTGTCGTTTCGATTGCTGTTATCACAGGGGTGTAGAGGCATGCACTTCCTGCAGTCAGATGGGAACTGGGCACGATGTTGCTGGGGTTGTGAAGCCTTTGTCTCCAAAAGGCATTCGGAGTCAGAGGTGTCCGAGTCATCACACTGACTGATAACTGAGCTGTTCGCAGCATGGGACTTTACTGTGAGTTTCTCTAGCTGTCCCAGCTGGTCTAGGCAGTCAGTGAACAAGGTGACTGTCTGTGATGAAAGCTCCTGCAAAAGTTTCCTTTTAAGACAAGATCGGATGTACAATATGAACATTAGAAATGTTTTTGTTGATTTTAATTAATTTAATAAATTTACAGAATGTCACCCACACGTTTTCGCCCTTGCTTTCTCATTCTCTCTCACACACAGACCTTCTTTTTCTCTGACACACACACACACACACACACACAAATGAAAAAGCATTAGTCCTACTTACAAATCCGATGTTTGATAAAGATCCTCCTTCTGAAAAAGAAAGAAAATTGCACATTTTACATTTAGTCATTTATCAGACGCTCTTATCCAGAGCGACTTACAGTAAGTACAGGGACATTCCCCCCGAGGCAAGTAGGGTGAAGTGCCTTGCCCAAGGACACAACGTCAGTTGGCATGACCGGGAATCGAACTGGCAACCTTCGGATTACTAGCCCGATTCCCTCACCGCTCAGCCACCTGACTCCCATTAGCACAAGTTAACAGTGATTTTTATTACCACAGTTGATTCAAACAATCTCATCTTACCTCACTGTATCTGTTCCATGTCTTGAGTAGCTCAACCAACAACAATATTATCAGGATAATACAAAGTAAACACACAGCGCCCTTGAAAAGAATTGTCACATCAAGGCCCAGCGACAGCATGACTCGATAAATGTTCTCTACTCCTGAAATGGTGTTTAGGAGCAGTGAACATAGTGGCGAAGCGAGAAGCATTTCACGCCAATGTTTTTCTGAAGATCGTTTTTACATTCTAATTTCATATAGAATGCACGGTTGAAACACCCTTTGTTACACAACAATTAATTATAGATTCTAAACGGTATTCTTTACACTCATGAAAGACTGACTTCAAGGACTCTGGTGGGTCTAAAACTAAATAAATAAATAAAAAAGGGCCTGTTCGGAGAATGTACTCTATACACAATACCCAAACACCATGGAGTCATGTCTTTGCATACTGATTTTAAATAGTATAGTATATAAAAATACAGAACAAAATCACATAATCCTACAGATAGCAAAACACACCAAATTCCAGATTGTGTAGGCTACTATAAAAAGTAGTCTGACGATCTGTTTTATTTAATCCCTGGTACACCAACAGGTGGCAGTCTGCACCTATGATCTGCACACATCAATCCAGTAGCCAGCAACATAGCTAGTATCCAAAAACAACACCTTGCACTTGCACCAGACCTAAGCTCTTTCCGAAGCATGTATGGTGTATATAGTGACAAATTGTATTGTATACAGTTAATGTACATGTTGTTCAAGATAGTTTGTCAATTGGAAGTCATTTGGTATTTGTGAAAAATTGATGTGGTGATTTTAGAAGATGGGAACATTGTTTTGTGTTGATGTAGTAATACAACATACTCAAACCATGAAGAAATTCTGTAAGTAAAGTTGCTCCAGAGAGGATCCCTGTCCTCTTGTGGGAACATGCACGGCAGATTTATTACTGGTCTCTTTCCCAGATAGTAATAACATGATCTATAGTACAATATGTGCATGCTAAATTTGGTCTGGAAAGTCATCCAACACTAACTGAAAGAGTAGGGTCTCTCCCCTCGTGGATACACTGATGAGATTTTAAGTACACACTTGGCCAAAGCAGTCCCACCAAGAAGTGGAGTCAAGTTTCATTCGGCTCTGAATTTATTATTTTTAAGAACTATAAATGACTTCTCATGGCCAATCGTCTTCACGGTCATGGGAGAAGCTTTGTTTTGCAGCGTCTGCATGTGTCATCATGTCTAAAGGTAGTCTTGGTCTCCCGCAGAGCTGAGGCGGGACTTGCCGTTTCCTGATTATGATGGGTTGAATTCACTGTTGTGTTTGAGGTCACCGGCTCATCCATCAGACCGCAGACATCAAGTCCCGGCCTTTTAATGATGGGGTGTCTGTGTGTCACTCGTGCTTTGTTATGACTGCTTTATAAATCTCCATTTTGCCACGGTTGGAAACGCGAGAGGCCCCTAGAGCTCTATCTATGTGACGCTCTCTGTACAGTATGCTGTGTTCTCTCCGTATATGGGGGTTAGGGTTAGCAGACTGAAATATGACTTGTATGTAATATATCAGGGATTTTATAGTGAGGCTGAAAAGTCAGCTGAATGTCCTGACTTGGTTGATGCAAATGCACATTCCTCCATTCGGTGAACTACGCTGCCTCTGTTGAAAGATACATTTTATAAATCACATTGTGTTGTATTCTCTTCCATCGTGAACATGAACTTCCTCTGTTCCTTAACACTTCAATTTGTCACAGATTGGTTCCAAAGAAATTGCCTACCAGATGTAGGTCTTAGTGTAAGACACCAGAAGGGGGCAGCACCTGTTCTACAAAAGAAGAGTTGTTGATTTTTCCTTTCAAAATCATTTTCATGATAAAGACACAGGAACAGGGCTAGATTAAAATATTAGAACATGCACCCAGTTTGCCTCATGCTCCATAGAGGGCTGAAATGTTTATATATCCAATCAGTCCTGGCACTGCAAGTTAGAATACGTTAGAAGTAGTACATGCATCTAGTTCCAGAAAATGAACTGTTATAAATCATTCATTGAGAAATCCAAAGTGATTTATAGTTACTGCTGCAACAAGGAGTGGTTATAAAGACTTCTACTGTTTTACTTGACTCCTGGAGTGGACCTTGCAGTGGACCAAGTATACCAACAGAGTAAGAATGAAAAAACTCCTGGCATTCGTACATGCTTGAGATAGCAGGGTGAGAGGGAATGTCCCCGTCAGCACATTATATCGAGGGGCTCTCATCCCGCCCTGCCTCTCCTCCTCATCCAAACATTACATACATTCCATAGTAAAACAGCGATAATCCCCATTAGTTCGCAGCATTATGTCATCCCATGCTAAAGCCCTGCCTCACATGTTCATGCTGTTGGGCGAGAGATCAACTCGATCGTTTCACCTTGAGAGAGCATTGCTATCCTTGCTTCACATTCTTAAAACTCAGCTCTTAATGTGTTCGTTTCTTAAAATGCTGTTCGTTTTCAGAAGTCCGACTAACTGAACAGGTTCTGTTTTGCGTTACTGTCATACAGGTATTGGGGGTGGGAGTAGGCATGATTAAATAATCGCTTTCTTTCCATCTAACATTTGCCAGGCCCCCAAGACCTAGTTGCATTTCATTTCAAAACAATCATTATCATTAAAAAACACAGTTGTAGTTTATCTTCAGTTGTTGGTCTACTTTTAGTTCTGTTTAGCTTTGTTGATTACATCCTCTGACCTGACCTAACGGAGTAAAAGGGGATGACCTCCCATGACCCCTGTCAGGGGCCTGGCTGCAAAAGTAGATGCCAGGCCATCAGATGAGGGTCATGCAGACTGTCAGCTCTGAGTCCGGCTGAGCTATAAGTAAAATGTGTCGACCCTTGTGTTTGTTTCGGCGTGTGTGTGTGCGATGTGTGTGTGTGCATTTGTACCTCCCCCATAAGCTCTACTTTCCCTAGGCTCAGCCATTCTTTCCCCAGCTGCTGCCGCAAACACTTGTCGATTCTCTAACTGTTGTCGTGGCACATTGCACCCCACACCACAAACAGTAATGATTTTCATCCTCCTGCACAAACCATTATTCGATGTGTGGTTGGGACCCTGTGAAACCAGCATTAAACAAAATCGAAGTAAAGTCAATAGGTGGAGTTATGTGCCACTAGGGCGTGTACTGTGCTATGTGCATGGCAATAGTGTGTGAGTGCTCCCAAATTCCATTGATACTTTCCTGAATTTAGACTGCTGTGTTGTCAGCTTGGGTTTCCATTTAAAACAGACTCACAGTGTTCAAAAGGCACGCTCAAGCTCTTTTACACCCCCACCTAAGATTCGTAGAGCCTTTTCTCAAAGGTCACCTCGCGACACAGACATGGTTGGAAGAAGCTGAATTGAGGGTTTGGAATTGGCTTCATTTAACGTCCTCTGTTTTGACAGTAAAATATATGTGGTGACATGCATGGAAAATGGCCACAGATTTACATCCAACTGGGGATGTGTTTTGCAATTCTGTGATGATGTATGTGGCGAAATTTCCATAGCTCACAGAATTAGCCACACTAACGAAACGTTCTCTGTCAATCTATTCAGCAGTGCAATAATGTATTTGTAACGTTGTGTTTTCTTCTGTTATCCAACAGACCTCCTCACTTTCTCTCTGGTCTATTTTGTGCAACCCAGTTCAGACACACAGTCCATTGTCCTGTGTGATCCCGCTCGGAAGAGCTCAGATCACATGACAAGGGGATGCCACAGAAAGCTGGTAGGTGATTGGCTATGATCCGACGGTGGATCCTTTCTCCATGGTAACCCGGTAGTCTGTTATGAAAGTACCACTCGGTTCCGAAGAAGATGGAACTGGAACAACCAGGGGAAATGCCAAAGGGTGGATCTTCCAATCCATGTACTCACTGTTTGCACTGTTGTGCACACTGTTTGTGGAAACAAAGGTGAACTCAGGACAGACGCAGAGATGTGATGCGCACCTTCTGCCGTGTTCCGGTCATCCCTTGCCCTCCGCCCCCCACGAGAATCCATCCATCATTCGTCGTCTCAAAGTAAACAGCTCACATCCGCTCCTGTGTGAAAAGCAGAGTGTTCTCCGTCCCCACTTCCTACCTATCCATCACGCCCTCCATTATGGCCCCTATTTAGGCATCCCTCAAACGTCACGCGTTCAATTAGGCCATCAATCACGCTCTCCACTCGTCATGCCAAGGCTGATGATCATTGTCAGGCAACAATGCCTCGAGATTTGTGAGTTTCTCCTGTGGGCTAGGGGGCACGCCCTTGTCTACCTCGGCTCTAATGACTGAATTAATCTGAGATCCAGTTTGCCTTTCCTCTTCCCCTCAGACCAGGGGTCAGCCAGGGTCAGGCTGGTTGCCACAGAGACCTTCTACAGCGCGACAAAGCTACTGGTGCTCATTGGACTGTGCAAACAAGAGATCCTGGGCCCTGACCCTGACAGTGACGTGTCTGGGAGTGGAGGAGGCTGGGAAAATCTCTCGCAGCCAATCGGATCACAGGGCTGCGATGACTGATGTATTGAGTGCACACAATAACCTTCATTCAAAGCCGTCATAAAGTGACTGAGCCATGGTGAGATTATTACAATTTTATTTGGATCTTCATCACATCCTCCACAATGGACGACCTCCACAAATCGTTCATCCGCAATGGATCGTACTGACCACTGCACTGATAATATCTAGGATGTAAAGATTAAGTGGGGGATGGATCTTGAGTGAATGGATCATTTTGTCTATGTTGCAGTTGGAACTCGCTCTTCAGTATAAACAGCGCCCACCGCACCATGGAAGAGCTTGCTTTGTAGTAGAGTAGCAGGTTTACACAGAGAGTAAAGTTGGTGTGCACAGTGCCAGTGCACCCGGTGTAGTTTGAATCCCAGTGTAGGAGGACTCAAGAGAAAGCCATGCTGAAGGGCGCCAACACAACTCCTGTGACACCTACACATGAGTGAAACCAGATCTTGTCTTTCATCAGCAGTATCGGTTCATGGTCAGACATCTCTGCATAATCCGAGAGCACTTGTGGACTGAGGGAATGTTACGGAGAAGGACGGCTGGAAAACCATACTACGCATCCTTCATCTCATCCCTGGCGACCGCATATTATGAAGCCACGACGACATCATGAGAAACCCCCTCCTCCAAGTAGACATGGCCTGGGCTAGCGTTGCCATGGCGCTGTCTAAACTCCCTGACCATCTCGGTAGATGAGGAGTGTTGGGAGGCAGGAAGAGAGGCCTTGGTACGTATGTAAATAAAATGCTCATTTGCTGTGTGTTTGTCTGAGGTCCTCCTCTTGTTGAAGCCAAACACTGCTCTATTATTGGGCTGTTGAAGGCCCAGAAGCTTCCATTAGCCCAGAGTAGAGAGAGACTGGAGGACCTCCTTGTTTCAATGTGTTTGCTGTGCGGACCTCCTCCCCCCAGCCTTGCCTTAGGCAGCCATGTGACCAGACAGCAGCCCCTTCTATTCACTGTAACCTAACCGGAGGAAGGAGAGGGACAAACGAGAAAGGGGCCAAACTTGTAAGAGCAGCAGACCGACTATCTGCTTATAAACAGAGAGAGGGTCACTAAATCAACATTTAATTGACAGACATTCATTGTCTAACAGGAATAGCTACATCAACGCCGTGTCAAGGTGTGTTGAGAACATTTGCTGTTTGAGGTCAGTTTAGACTAGCAAGCATTTGATCAAGAAAAACCTCTTTTAATGTCTTCTGGCCAAATGGAATTTCTTGTGGTTTGTCTTACTGTGATCTCAATGGTAAGTGTCAGCCAAAAACCCAAGTAATCCTCAGCTAGAAGACTTAGATTATTCCAGATCGAGAAGAGCCTCACCTACAAACGTCAACCCATTCCACTGTTAAGGCGCACACAATCCCCACTCCCTTTGATACCTGATATTTGGACAGGCCCATAGCATGGCCCCAACACCACTTTCTGCTGGAGACACCCAACACCCTGGCCTTAATCCTGCTGTACCCCTGTGACCCTACAGTGGAGGGCGAGGCGGGGTGAAGGAGGCAGAGAGGGGCTGAGAGGCATTTCATCATGGCAGACTCACGGCCCCCTTGGGGATTAGAGAACGTTCTGGAAGGCGCCTCGTCGGCTCTGCCACTCTCTCTCCCACCTCATCCTGTTGACGCGTTCATCGGTATCTGACGAAACACGGTAAACGTCGAACGCCAAAGCAACAAGCAAAGCTCGCGAGCAACACAAACAGTACAAGAAAGCGTCCGGACGCTTCAAAGCCAACGAGCGATAAACAGATCAGCTTTTTCCGCCGACGACGGATGAAGCTGTGTGTTTTTCCTGCATGGCTGCGTGTTGTTGAAGC
The DNA here is from genome assembly GCF_038355195.1 of Osmerus mordax. Lineage (NCBI taxonomy): Eukaryota > Metazoa > Chordata > Actinopteri > Osmeriformes > Osmeridae > Osmerus > Osmerus mordax. The sequence continues at coordinate 17,299,568 of NC_090052.1, read as the reverse complement.
CCCCCACGTCGTGGTGGACCAGGGAGGTGTCAGCGCAGCTGCTGCTGGTGCTGTGGCTCGGTGTGGGTGGCGGCGGGTCCGTCCGCCGGGGCGCAGTGTTTGCGTGTGCTGGAGGCAGGGCCACGTGCGCACACACACACACACCACAGAGTCCCCATTGATTCCCTCTAATCAAGGCGGGGGGCAGGGGGGGGAGAGGGGGGGGGAGAGGGGGGGAAGAGGGGGGGGGAGGGGAACCGTGCACGCGTGTGTGAAGTCAACGCATTCTCCGCATTCCGCCACTCGGCGAAGTGGCAGAAATGTCACCAGCGTACTGTTGCTCACTGGGCTCTGTTCTGGTGTCTCTCCTCTCCTCTCTCCAGGGGACCTCTCGTTCTTTCACTAAGTCCTTCTCTCCTGCCAAGTGACTGGGCAATTTGCTGCCACTGCACATTTGGACGGGGCCTGGCTTTTCCTTCTTTATTCAGCCCCGCGAAATGGGCCGTGCCCAAGCCCCGTGGAGGACAGGACGATCATTCATCTGCCGTTGTCCACAGTGATTATCATGGTCTGTGTGGCTCGTTCACTGAGGTCTTGCCGCTGTGAGTAAGCTCTCCCCTCTAACACAAGCCTTATTCAAGTGCCTCGCTTATTGACTCGCGCCAAAAGGAAATCATCAGAGGGAAACTAACTGTGACAAGAAATTCCAGATAAATCCCCTTCTCTGTTTTTGCGCAAAATACATCAAGCGCAGGAGCTAGTAATCACCGGTTGATCTAGTCTTTCTAAAGTCTGTGTGAGAAGGACAAGGGTTAGCACCTGAGGAATGGAGACACGTACCCGCCAGACAGCTGCTGAAGGCACACCAGTGACAACAGAGCAAGGTGGGCTGAGGGGAATGACAAGAAGGACAGCTGGGCAGATGAACACCCTGTCAACAGCCACCCGGCCCCTCCCTTTCCTCCCCCTGCTTCCTCCTCCTCCTCCTCCTGCTTGCTCCTCTCCTCTCCGAGGAGAAAGGGTTCACAGCACGGCACCGTTACCATAGGAACTCTGTTTGCATTTCCCAGTGAGCGATTCCGGGGCTGCTGGCTTTCAAGCTGGAATTCAGACATTCATTCAGCATGCAGGGCTGTCTGGAATAGCAATTGTCTCCTTGGGCCGACTTATTGAAAGACGTGCGAGGTACATTTCCGTTTAAGTAAAAAGAGAAACAAAGACTTTTTAGTCTCTCAACAAATACTCAGGCAGCAGCATCCAGAGTGGCAACACTGAGTCTTTGACTCCCTGTTTAACCTGAGGCAGAGCAAATGAAAGGCCTTTTTTTAGAAAGGCATAGTAGAAGAATTTAGAAGGCTTATCAAAACCATGACTCCATGTCTCTGGGCCGTGCAGTTGCCGGCCCAGAGACTGGTCACAGAGCTGTATTGAGCGCAGTCCCCTAGGCCTGTCCTCAGACTCCTCATAGCAGGCAGCCCCTGAAACAAAGAGGCCCTTTCAGGTTGACCTTGACGCGCTGCCCACCCCCAACACCACAGGAACCATGCAGAGGAATCCACCCAAGTCTCATTCCAACCAGAGATATCCATCTCCCATAGATATCAATCTCCCTCAACTTTGAGTCTGAGGTGAACCTTGGAAGGAAGGATAATGCATGTTGTATGGAGGGGCATCTGTTCAAACCTCAGACGAGACTGTGGAAAAATAACCAGCTAATGCTGCCGTGCATTTCAGATGGGATCAGTGTGGTAAGCTTATACATGGAGATGGGCCCATGATATCATTTTTCTAGTTGCTTTCCAAATGGCAGGAAATGCTTTGCTCACAAAATGAAATTTAAGGCTTGTTTTTTTTGTTTTGTTTTTTTGAAGCGGGACATTGCCACACAACCTCCATCCCACAGAACTTGACTGGGTTGGCTTTGCTAAAGACGTGATTCCAGGAATTGACACGGCAAATCACTTATTTAAATAACTCAACTCAAACAAAGAAGTCCAGAAAATACACGTTTTATTTGCTGAAAAAAAAAAAAGGCAAAGACATCTTTTACACAATTAAACAGCCTGAGGACATAAATTCAGACGGTAAATTGCACATCTAATTTTCTTTAAATCAAAATACAAATAAAAAGCAGGCTTTAACTTTATACATTTCTGTCATAAGAAACATCTTCAAAACTGTACATCAAGCTTTTTACAAAGCACTTGGAGCTTCCATTTTAGAATGTCCTTTCACATTATATACACATTGGCCAAACAGAATCTGCTACATTAGACACAAGGAGTTCCTTCTCCAGGAAAAAGGTCTTCAGTCTTCAGACATTCCTCGGTGGGTTAAGGTTGGCTTGGAGAACAGAGTCCAACCTCAATGCTGCTTGGCAACCCTGACAAGCACCGGCCTCTGTCTCACAGAGCAATAAGACATCGGGAGAAGGGGGGGTCAACTCTGTCAGTTCGACGCCACCCTGCTCGTTCCTCGGTAAGAGTCAGCACTTGGGACAAGGTGTTCCTTTCTGCTCAACCGGGGGCTTGTTGTCCCCCCGAATCGGCCAGGTCGACAACTCAGTCCGTGTCCACGTGACAGGGGTTGGTCCCCTGGTTCTGCGCCTCCTGGTACAGCCGGAGGAAGTCTTTGTACCGTGGGGCACACCCCAACCAGGCCTCCCCGAACCTCACGGTCCCCGTGAGGAGGAAGTCGCCCCTCCCGGGCTTCACCCCGCACTGGAAGGGCACCTTGACCCGGCCGGTCCAGCTCCTCGCCCTCACCCCGCCGGACACAAACACCTTGGTCTTCTGGCGGTACAGGCGGCTGATCGCCACGGTGACCGAGGACTGTTCGTCCTCCCGCTCCACTCTCTGGATGCTGCCGCGCGCCACTGCAGACAGAACAGGAAGCAAAGGGTTGGCGCTACAGCATGGTATAAGTACGGCTTAGTTCTGCCGGTCAGGAGGATATGAGAGTTAAGGAAATGCATATGACGCTTTGTACAATAAGGGATCCCCGGGGGAAACGTGAGGTCGCGTGGAAGTCATCTTACCAAAGTCGCTGGTGCAGACTGCTAGGAGCACCTCGGCATCACTGCAAGGCTGGCAGGGAGCTGGAGAGAGACAGAGAGACAGAGAGAGAGAGAGGGGGAGAGAGGGAGAGAGAGGGGGAGAGTGGGAGAGAGAGGTCAGATGAGCTTGGGGCCAGACCATAGCTCAAAAAACAGGGCACACTGTGAGGCCTTTATTGTTTTAACAACTCCCTGCCATACAGTGATAAAAATCTCACAGTCGACCCTACAACTTTCCAGCTAACTACCTCAAACACAAAACACCCAGCCGGACGCAGCCAGCCGTGGAGGGCACGTGCTCCACACACACACCCACACACACACACACACACCCACAGGATCTCTCCTCTGTGATTCATTTCCCTCCCCCGGATGGTTATTTATTTATGTGGACGGCCGAACGGGAGTCGGCTGTCATGGCTCTGGGTTTTACACCAAACAGAGCTGGGGTACGAGAGGGGGGGGCGACGGGAGGTTAGGACTTTCTCTTCTCATTATACAGGCCACTAGGAGCAGGGAGGGAGGGGGGGTGGGGTCATTGGGCCTGCTGCCCCAGGAAGGACCTCTTACTGCCGCCTCTGCTAGAGCCCCCCCCCCCCCCTCTCCCTCTCTCTCTCAGAAGAGCCTGACACCCCTCCACTAACGAGAACCAGATGACTAGGGTGGAGCGAGGCGGGGCGGAGCCAAACTGCTACATGTCTGACCTGCACAGAGTCAAGTCAGTCTCTACAAGGGCTGCTGGGAGCCGAGGTTCACAACAACAACAACAGCAGCAGCAGCAGCAGCAGCACAGCCAGGCAGAGGGCCGGGCCCACATGACCCGGGCTGGCAACGTGACCACACGCGCCATTGGAAATGCCTGAATAGATATATCGGAAATAGAACCAGAACCGATGTAGAAGAAAAGAACACAGACACACGATTGTGCTTGACTTGTGACCTGTAGGAAAGCACAGTCTCCAGTCACTTTAGGAAAAAAAAAAAGAAAAAAGGGGAGTTTCAAATCAAAAGTGACCCTTTAAGTAGCCTCGTCCACCACCAGCCCGGCCTTTGAAGACGACAGCCCCCGGGCCAAGCTTTACCTCACGCTGGTCACACCCCAGCAGGCTCTCCTGCCCTGTCCTGTCCAGGCCTCGGTCTGCTTTACGACAGGGGAAAGGCCTCTGAAGGGAGAGCCGACAAGTCGATGATTAGTTGACTCAGGTGGTCCCGTGTCTGGGTCAGGAGAAAACTGCTTTATTAGCCCCCGGACCTGGCGTGGTTATCTGTTTTCCAGAAGAGGCCACAGGGGCAGGTGTGGAGGGCAAAGGGGGAGGGGGGGGTGCACAGTCAGCAGTGAGCTGAGGGGGAGGGGGGAGGGGGGGGGGGGGGCTGTCTGTCCTTCCAGCCGAGGCCCGTCTGTCCAGATGGGGTACACCTACTCCCTCAGCTGAAAAACATCTTCCTTCAGCTGGGGCCAGAAGGGTATGGAAGAGTATTTAAACAAACCTTTGCCCTCTGATTTTGTATCCTGTGTATCACATTCATAGCCGACGAAAGGCTGGTTCTTCAAAAAGGCTTATGGTTACAATAGTGTCCAAGACCCTTGCCATTCTCGGGGGCTGCTTAGATTATATTTAGACAGGTCGTTCTTAAGTTGTGAGTGAGGGGGGCGAGGTGGGGCACGTCTCAGGTCAGCTGGTGTTGCAACACAAGGCTCCGGCACGCCAGCACTGGGGTCAGGGGTCGACCCAGGAGCGGGCCCGGAGGCTTAGGAACAGCTGGAGAGCAGGGAGACCTCGGAGTGGTCGACCCCGGGCCCAGAGCTGGAACCAGGGACCTTCGATGAAAGGCGGCCTGCCTCCGCGGCACCAGGGACGAGCCCCGGCCCAAATGGTTGGTGTTGTTGTTCCAAAGCAAAGAGCAGTGCTGCTCCAGTACGGGGGCTGGGGCTCACATGTCAGACATGAAACACAACCACAGGAATGACCTGGCAGCACAGCCAGCATCCCCCCCCCCCCCCCCCCCACCACCAACCCACCCCAAGCGCACGCCGCACCGCTCCGATCAGAACCACTTCATAGGGCCGAGGGTGGAGGAGGGAGGGAGGGGCGGAGAGGGGGGGTGAGGGGCGGGGGAAGATAGTGTCCCTGCAACATCTGGTACCAGATGCATTCCATCCTAATAGAGCACGACTCGGTAATACCACTCCGCCCAGACGAGAACCACTTCAGAGGACAGGGAGGAGAGGGGGGGGGGGGAAGACAGATGAAGGGCAGAGGAATGAAAGGGAACAGACAGCGCGGACAAATGGAAGGCAGGAGGACAAATGGAGACGTAGGAGAGAGAGAGAGCCGAGACGCCGGGACGAGAGGCGGTGGTGGGGGGGGCGGGGAGAGAGGGAGAGGTCCGCCTCCTTCCCGACGTCTGGAGCGGGGACGCGTTCCGCCCTGACGGGAGAGCAGCGCCTCCGGCCCGGCGGGTCGGAGACGACTGGGAACAAAGAGGAGCAACTCGACCGAGGGGAGAGCCCTGCTTGCTAGCGACGCGAGGCCCGCGTCTATCCCCGCGTCTATCCCCGCCATCCCACATCACAACAGCACCACGCACGCACGCACCACACAGGCGCCCAGCGCAGGAAGCGTGCTGGATGAAAACAAGCGTCTGGTGGGGGTGGACCAGCCACCCCCACCTCCCCCCCCGCCCCCCCCCCCCCCCGCTGTGCCAGCAGGTTCTGCAGGATGTGGATAAGAGAACTCTGGGACTACAAACAGATGTGGGGAGAGACATCCCTCATATTTGTCTTCGTGTGGAGGGAGAAAAAGAAGAAGGGAAAAAAAGCGCTGAGATTGTGCACATTGGCGCAGCTTGAAGTCATGCAGGTTTGGCAGGTACACAGCGTGAAAATAACGCTGTGTTTTGAAAGGGAGGCTCTCTGTTTGGCTGTGCCTCTCTCCACACACAGTTCATCTCTTGACAGTTTTACAGGGCGGCAGTACAAGCCTCTGCCTGACACATGGTGCTCAAGGGTAACTGATAATAAACGAACCGGCGGGAAATTACCTGTGAACTTTTGTCCTCCAAACAAAGTTTGATACAAATATAAAGAGGAGAGAGAGCGGGGGGGATAAGCGGTGTTTTGATACTGCAGTGTGGCTTTCAAATGACTTGAACTACAAAAACAATACTGGCTGACAAAGATATAAACGTGAGTGTCTGTGTCAAAAGTGTCCAAAGAGGACATGTACCACGAAAAGGGGCCTTCAAAATCGTTTTTCCACCAGCAGGTGGCTACATTTAAGTTCGCCAAAAACACTGAGACTAACGGACAAAGCAAACCAGCCCCGTGGTTGGAGTTAGAACCCTAAATGTAGACGAAAGGGTTTGCGATTCCTAAAGGACTTCCATCTAGATTCCTACATTGAAATCTAGGAATAAAAATAAAAAAAGAGCTTTTTCCGGTCCACCCACCCTGAGGAGGAGCACCGTGGCAGTCGAAGGAGCACCACTCACCAGACACAGAGCGGGGCTCGGCTCCCGGCCTGTCGTTGACCAGCTCGTACTGGAAGCCGGTGATCTTGCGGCTGATGTCCACGTGGGGGATGGCCTCGATGAAGAGCGCCCCCTCCTGGATGCTGAAGCAGTGCACCTTGCCCTGGGCCTGGTCCCGCTCATGGAGCAGCAGGCGCAGCTTGCCCGCCCGGTCCAGGTAGATGTTGGTGCCGCTGGACTCGTGCAGAGGCTTGATGCAGACGGAGAGGCGGGGTGGCGGCGGCCGACGCGGTGTTGGGCCGCAGGTTGACGATGATGGCGCCCGTGGGGTAGAGCCACTCCAGGGAACCCTGGGAGCATCGCAGGTACACCTGTTCCACATCCCTGGCATGGCCCTCGTGGGTCAGTCCACTACAGATCAGAGGGGGGGAGACGAGGGGGGGGAGGGACGGGAGAGCAAAGAAGTGGCAGAAGAGGAGGAGAGAGAGAGAGAGAGAGAGAGAGAGAGAGAGAGAGAGAGAGAGAGAGAGAGAGAGAGAGAGAGAGAGAGAGAGAGAGAGAGAGAGAGAGAGAGAGAGAGAGAGAGAGAGAGAGAGAGAGAGAAGATGAGGGGGACAAAAAGGTTAAAAAGATGTTTAACTCTAACGCAATTAGAATAAAGCAAGGCTGTTGGAACGCCAGGCAAAACAATATTTCCAAACAAACAAACAAAAACGACAGCAGAACGACAAGCGCTAAAATATAATAACCACCAGCCAGGAATCTGAAAGTCTGATTTGTATGGGGTGTTCTACTAGTCAACCTCCACCACCACCACCACCAACCCCCCCCCCCCCCTTCCCCCATTTCCACCACCATAAAAAAGCCCAGAGTAAAACGCCAGGTTCTTCACACTATCTCCAAACAAAGCCGTCAAAGGGTCACTGAGGGCTCAGACCCCACTGTGTGTGTGTCGGCCTGAGCCTGGGCAGAGCGTGGGCCTGGCTCCAGGCTCAGGAGAAGCTTCCTGGCTGATTGGAAGGAATGTGCTTTAATATCCTCACAGAGAGAGAGAGAGAGAGAGAGAGAGAGAGAGAGAGAGAGAGAGAGAGAGAGAGAGAGAGAGAGAGAGAGAGAGAGTGTGAGGGCCCCGGGTGCGCGCGAGCCCGGCTGCATGACAAGTCACGAGCCAAAACGCGGCTACGCTGACCTCAGCCCCAATACACTCTCCTTCGACCACATTGTTTTCCCCCCTCAGGGCTGTGGCCAAACGCACCACTGGCAGTCTGCCTTTGGGAAGCGTTTGGAAACAGAAAGTGGATGAATGAAGGGGGGGACACACAGGCCTCGACGCCGACAACAGCACAAACAGTAGCTGGGGCCCGCTGCATGCAAGTGCAAATGCGGGTCACGCACCGAACCTCCCCTTGCTTTCAAGCCACCAAAGAGACTGGAAGAGACTTGTCCGGGCAACACTCGTGGACCCTGGCGCCAGCATGACCAACTGAATCTCTTAATGCCTGCCTGCGCAGCGATCCAAACTACCGTCTGTCACTCATAGCAAAGCCATATGCAGGAAACCATCGCCATTCTACCCATGTGGACGCCAAGTTAGCGGTTGCTTTTCTTTGGGAGAAACACCCAGTCTTGGGAATGAGATGCTGAAATTCTAATGTGCCATAGATCTGGAGCAAGCTGGCACATGCTGAACACATGTAGCAAAGCCCCAGAACCAGACTTTCTTAGGCACGCCTTTAATTAAGTCTTTTTTAACTTCATCATCTCTGCATGCAATTATAATAGATTAGCTAGGAGCCTTGCTAATGAGCAACAGATCAGTGCAGCATAGAGCTACCCTTCCTGGCTCTGAAGATGAAAAACATGTCAGACCTTTTTTACTAAGCCAGAGGAAAAACGGATTTTACTGGCTGTAGGATGTTTGGAGGTAGAATGTAACACTTCATATACATTCAAAAGAATGAGCTTCTCATTGAAACGTTGATCAGGACCAGCTAGACCAGGACCCCAACTCAGTGATACTTTGGCGGGGTAGTATAATTAGGCTAGGGATGTTATTACAGTAGCATGAAATCATTTAAATCCCCATTTAGTTTACATATCAATGAAAGGGACCCAATCACTAATCATTTTTCCTACAAATAAAGATGTAACTGCTCACCTTATGAGGGGTTAGTAAAGAGTCTTAAGGGGAAAATTGTGCATGGACCAGAATAAACAATGATTAAAAAGAATGTCAAGCAGCGCTGCAATTCATGAATAAAAGCATTCTTATCAGTGGTGTCAAAGCTCTGCATGGCACAGCTTTAACAATTTGTAGCATTTTTACGTTCTGATTTAGTAGGCTATAACAGTGTTAGCTGATAGCCAGACCACAGACGTTTTTTAAACACTTCGCCTCAAAATTACATTAGTGGAAGTAAATTTGATTAATATAAGACATTCTATTAATCTCACCTGCCCCTCCAACTGCACTGGTCGCTTGAGTATTGGCAGAGCACAATTTTACAAAAAAGGAGAAAAGATAGCAAATGCGCCAAGATCGGTGTGACCATGTTTATCCCACACAAGCAGTTGCAAGAAGCGCAACACTGTCCTCTTCTTCTCAAGTGAAATAAGAAAGTCCACCTCCGTAAATCCAACTACATATTGTCTCCATGTGTCCTTAAGGCATAAACGACTTTACACATAAACAAACTCGGCATTCCGTCGCAAACTACTTCATACCATATCTACGGACATCGGCAGCGCCAGCGAGTGAATGCGTATGTGCCGAATTGAGTTCCTTCACTGAAAGTTCAGAAAGTAATCTTGCCCTGATTACTCCCTACGTCACACCACAGGAGATATTGCGCTTGCGCTCTGCGGAGCGTGCCTCCAAGATAAAAACAGTGATCAGTAAACCTACCATGTTACACTTGTGTAAATGTTTTTTGGGGTACTATGTCAAATGTATATATATAAAAATATATATTTATGTTTACAGTATAACAATAATAAATACATAAAAATATATTATATTTTTGCTCACATTTTGTTCACATTTGTTAGATAAAAATGTGTACGGTGTAAATCCTTCCGAACAATTTGACAACTTGTTCTATTAAGATCCGTGTTTTTCATCTGAATCTGTGTTTCGACTTAAGAAAAAAAGGAAACCCGTCAAACAGGGGAAACGAGTTGTTTGTAACAGTTACTTCTCCTATGATATCTGGACAAGTAATTGGCTGTGGTTTGTGAGTGGTGTGTGTGTGTGTGTGTGTTTATGTGTGTGTGTGTGTGTGTGTGTGTGTGCGGTCTTTGTGTGAGAGTATTTCTGCATGTGCGTTCGTGCGCACATGAGCATGTGTGTCGGGTATCTGTTTTCGTCTTGATACACTCCAGGCTTGCTGTCTAGGTGTTGTAACACGGCTCTGTGTGTTGTCATAATCACAATGCATGTCGGAACACGCTGTCTGAGCATCCATCAAGGACACCTGCACACAGCTACAGACACCTATTGTAGGCCTACAATAACACTTGTGCCTGTTTCTCAAATGTGTCTGAAGGTGTGAACCAGAGAGGGGAAGAGAAAGAAGGTGACATGAGTGATGATCTGTTGTATCCGAATCATATGTGCATTCTAAACGACTAAAAACTCCAATCCAAACTCAAATGTCTGGCGCTAGCTGCTGTGATAGCAACTCCACAGGAGATGCAGCTACAGGCTCCTTGTTTCCAGGCATATCAGTGGTCGTCTTCTTGTTATTCCAGTTGCTTTAACACTGGCTCCCATGTTTGTTATTTTCCCTCTCATTGCAGCTTAAGGGAAAGCAGGTTTTCTTCTTCTAACCCTCCACCTGTCACACATTTCAGAGGAGGAGGGGAAAGGAGGAACAAGAAAAACTAAAACCAACAAGGATAACTGAGGGGGGGAAAGGCAGGTAATCCCAGTGTGTGTGTGTGTGCGCGTGCGTGTGTTTGTGTGTGTGTGTGTGTGTGTGTGTGTGTGTACATGTTGGTGGTAAACTTGACAGACCAGAACAGAATTTCTATTGAGTAGTGATGTGGTGGATGTGAATGGGCTGGACATGTTTGGTAAATATGGTGTGTTTAGCTGGGGCCAACGGGGGTTGAGGCAGGGGTGGGGGTGAGCTCAGGCCAGTGCTGAGGAGCGAGTGAGGTGAAGGGTTTTTGGGGGAAGGGTAGAATGGGTTTTTGGGGGGAGGGTAGACACTAAGAGTAGGGGAGAGTTGTTTTTTCACTGGGGCTGTTGTCCTGATCCCATGCTGAGAGTGACTCACTGTGTCTGACAACAGCCCCCAGGTGAAAAACAGCAATAAAATGGATTGTGCTTCTGTCAGGATGAGACCGTGTGGCTTATTCGTCGTGTCCTTTAACGTACTTTTCAATTCTGAGAAAGAACAGCTTTCTCCCAGTCTGTCAAAGTATGAGAAACCCTTTGACCCTAACCCGGTACAACTATGCTAACCATATTTACAAAGTATGTAACGACAGGCACTCATAGAAAAAATAATTAAGCCACGGACCTATTGTCTATTGTCAAACCACCTTGGCTGAGTAGAGACGACAAATACACGCCTTATTGACTCAATAATGTTCAGACAAGGGTTGCTTGTGGTTGTGAACGGGGACTAGTTCATAATTAATTCTCGACACGGCTTTCCCTTCCTGCTCGGAGAATCAGTCCGTATAATGGCTAAGCCGCCTCTCTGTTCTCATTGTTTGTCCCTAGTTTTATTAAGCCTGTTATCTGGTCTAGATAAACTGTAAACGTCAGTCACACAAGCATGTCCAATATCTCAGTGGTATGCACAGGCAGATAGCAAGGTGCTGATAGCATCCAGGGCGCTCTGCCTGTCATCATCCCTCTCCTGGCGTTCTGCCAGCCTGTCATTTAAGCCACAGGCTCCACACTGGTACCATCATTTTTCACATTCTTCTTCATACGCAGGAAACATGTCATACAAGTGCCAGTCCTGTCTAAAGACAGACACGACGTTTGTGTTCATCCGCACACCTTGTACAGCTCGGGTCGTTGGTGATAATGTCATGTTACGTTTCGTTTTGATGTCGCTGACAGAGAAGGAGAAGAATCCGCAGTGTTGCACTGTTGACCCCTTCATTACCATCAGTCAGCAGAGCTCTTGGGGTGTTTTGTTTTCCATCACAGTTACTCGCTTCAAGATATGTAGAGGGGAAGTGACACATTTGGGGGAATGCCCCAGTTACGTCTCCCTCAGAATTCTTCGAAATCCGTGCAGTCCTGAGAACACAAAGCTCGGACTTGTTCCAACCGCAATGTGACCATAATGAGATCTGTGCCTGTGCGTGGGTTCTGTTTGTACGTGTGCATGTGTGTGTATGTGCTCGCGCCTGTGTACAGAGTGTGCCTAAACGTGTGTACGTGAGAGGCGGGGTGTGTGGGGAGCTGGAGGTTACAGCGGCTCTACAGCGACTAGCGGACGTCCATGCTGTATTAGGTCCTAATGCCTTCAAGCTGTCCCCACCACCCTACCGCCAGCCCGCTCCCAGAGGCCCACATAAATCTGAAGATCTGCAGCTCCAAATCTCCCAGGAGGAATTTAGGTCAGGCTGCTTTCTGACGGGCCACTCACCCTAGCAGGTGGGGGACTTATTGTCTTATGAAAGCAGCGCAATGAAAGTGAATTCAACTGTGCTCTGCCTTCAGATTTAAGAGGGATAAGAACAAGCTTAGGACCAGAAACCCAGGTGGTGCATAGGCTCGCGGAATGACAGGGTTGAGACGCCGACCATGACGCTAACACGTTTCCCCAAGAGGAAGGTTCAGGAAGTTGTGATCCAAAGCAAAGCAGTAAAAGCCGCTCATGTTTGCAGTTATCTGGGTGTTGTGCTGAAAGTGGTAGTGCATGTGGGAGGGCCCCCCCCCCCCCCACAGTAGGCAGGGAGACTTCCGTTCTCCAGATTAGCCACAGTGATCTGATTCTCGCGGCTTCCTGCGGAGACGATTCTCTGGCCTGCGTCTCTGCCTCTCCACAGGACTGGGGATCACAGTTTCCTTGTTCGTTCCTCATTCTGCAATGTGCTGGATCCGTCTAGGAGCCTGGCCCCAAAGAACGTCAGCCATTGCAATCCATGATGCTGTGTGACAGCCATAACAGGGTCTCTCTCTGTGTGTGTGTGTATATGTGTGCCTTGAGAGAGTGTGTCTTTAGAGAGAGAGCGAGAGAGAGCGATAGTGTGTGCATTTGCGTGTGTGTCATTGTGTGAAATCCTGGGCGCTCAGGAGGATGAGATCCTTGTTTCTGCCAGTGTTTTTCACAACCTTCATGAGCAGCTTGAAGGCTCGGAGCTGTAATGTACGACATTCAATTAAAATGTTTAAATATCCAAAACAATGGACAACCCAATCTCTGTTTTTCCCCAAATGCAATTTCACAAAGGCCATGCCAGTCTCTGTATCCTATTCTTTTGTTTGAGTTTTCCTGGGAAAAGAGAAACAGATTTTTATGAGGCGTAAACATTGCAGGGGTACGTGTCTGTGTTCGATCAGAGTTACAAGAGTTACTGTATCTTGGTAACCTTTGCCAGACCCTCTGTAGGATATGGGATGTTGTGTTAGATTTATTTGAAATGGGCTTGGAACACACATGGGATCTTAGATGTGAAAATCTTTACTTGCGAAAGGTCTGACTATTATTGATGGTTTACACATTTATACACTCACGGTCGTATATAGTCATACTTGTCATGCATACATACACACAAACACAAATAAACACACTTTTCCTTCGTGGACACACAAACAAAGCCCTCACCAGGCTAAGCTCTTTCAGTTGAACTGACACTAACTAGCTCATGTGTTTACACAGTAAGAGAGAGGAGAGACAAGAGAGAGGAGAGACAAGAGAGAGAGAAAAACAGGACCAGAGAACAGTTGCTCTATTGTGTCCATCCACATTTTGCAAGTTTTATATAAGAGCATGGTTTGCTGAAATAATCAACCAACAAACTATTTACATCTTAACAGAGCACCAGAGCTTGGTATAAACCAGAATCCTCCTATCTTCAATGGAAGTTCTGCAGTGACTGTTCTGTTTGTCAGAGTTTTGATACAGAGGGCTCTTTAACATCTTATGGCACCCTCTGAATGAATCTCATTCTCCCTGAAACTGGAGCTAGTCGTCGGAAACCCTGAGTTCCGATGGTGGCGTCCACTCTGAAGGTGATACCCTGCTAGCCCAGAGATTCTCACACTGGTGACAGAGCTCAGACTGGACCGTGACAGGTCGGCAGGAGAGGAAAGGGTCATGAGAAAGGTAAGGGTCAGTGTTTATGTCACCTAGGGCTGCTTCAGCAGTTTCACAAGCAGCACACTCACAACCACACACAGACACATACACCACACACACCATAGCTGCTTAGGGGTTATTGTGGTTCATTGACTTTGATGTCTCTGTGTGGGGTTGTTAGAACCTCTCATCTCCTGTTTAACATGTTCTAGAACACTTCTGGCTCTTTACGACCGGCACAGATGCTACAGGTGGTTAGCCACCTGTCTCATTCAGTCACTTCTGACAGAGACAGAGAACAACCACAAAAATGGTGGCGTGAGGTGAACTTTCAGCACAGTACACAGCAATCCAGAGAGGTGTTGCACAATGATTCCTTTTGTTGTGTATAGATTTAATTGGAATGTGTGACTGGTTGTGAGATCATCTTTTTCCTGTTGACAGTTGAAATGATTGCTTGTTAGACAAGTCTCCCAAGAGCATGAGCTGTCCTTCGCTGACTGCCTGATATGTTGACGTAATTGTCACGATCATTAGGTTTAATTACACTTTTCTGTCTCCCTTGTCTGTTTGAGCCCTGAAATAAGGGCGTTCTGCACAGATGCTAACCTTAGTAAAGGACATCAAATAGGATGATATGAACCTTTTGTGTAAATTCTATACTACATCACCCCCCCAAACCCCCCATTACACACACACACATCAAAACTGAAACTTTCATTCACTTACTAAAACAACAAGATTGAAGAAGAGGATGTGAAAGACCCACCCAGCAGTATTATTAGGGAAAACATTCTTTATAGCTTTGGTGGGCTTTTCTCTGTTTCTGAAAGGGAGCAAGCTGGCTGGCCTTGGGTATAAAATGGCCACCTTACAATATCATTTCGTTTTTTGGCTCATTGAAGGAGTATCGCCTTTCTGATGAGGATTGTGTAAAAGTACACGACACAGCTTAGTGACGCCTACTGCCAAGGCCTTGCAAAACACTCTCTGTCTCTCTTGTCTTGTTCCACAGAAAAACAACATGGACGTGCCAAGACCTGTACTATAACGCTTCTCTGGATTAAAGAGTGACAAACAAATAACCTGTTGGGTCGGTATCTTACTGGATCCATCCTGAGGTAATGATGGGCCCAGAGCCAAGAGAGCCTGGAGGGAAACTGTCAGACATTTTGAGTTTAGAAAAGAAATACGGAAGAAAATGGCCTCCCAGTTTGGCTTGAAGGTCTAATCAACGTTCTCAATCTTCCACGCTGACATATCTCTTAAAGAAAGGGTAATTTGCAGAAACCCAGTTACCGTGCTGACAGTGAATGGAAGACGCTGGAAACACAGTGAGCCGACAGATGAAGGGAGAGGGACAGAGAGTGGAGGCCGAAAACCGAGCCCCGCCCTGGATGAAATCACTTACTGAGACGTTGAGCAACACTGGCCCTGATGAACTGAAACCGCTTGGATAAAAACATCAGAAGTACATTGTACAACTCTGAACCGTCTGACTGGGAGTCTCTCCTGACTCTCGGTTGAGAGCAGACTATCTGCTCGGATCTTGGCCGGAGATGAAAGTGCTGGAACATGGACGGGCCGAGGCCTCAGCTGAGGGCTCATGAACGCTGTGCTCTGTGATCTTATTATTTTGCTCTGTGTGACCCGGCCCTCCGCTCCATTCCACGTCTCTCTGGCCCGGGCTTAGCACATGGATAAGCTGCTGACTTCCAGACACACACACGCACAAACACACACGCACACCTCAGGCAAAACACGGCCGTATCTGGGAGTTGTCTGGCCGGTTCTCGTTTTTCTTTTCTTTCTTTTGTACCCTGACACACAAGTGCATGCGCGTACGCCTTGACCCTGGGTCCTGCCCTTCTGAAGTCTGACACACTTACAGGCACGCTCCACACCCTCCGAGGGCTGTATGCTGTCGCACAGACACACACACACAGACACACGCACAGACACACGCAGTCATGCATTGCTGACTCACATGTAGTTGCATGCGGAAACTGCTATAGTGGGACACTGGTACAGATACTCTCACAGTGGAACTGAGACACCACATGATACCCTAATTGTTTATGTTGCAGATTCCACACAATACAATTCCAAAGTGTGAAGTTTCACTAGCCTACATTTACAGGCACACGCAACCTTTAAAACCAGCAAGATGGGTTGTGCGCGATCTTCACCCTATCTGATAACCAAACTTCTTTTGTGCAGCTGAGTTAATGTTTCTCAAAGACACACTTAGAACACAAGCCTCACTCCTGTGTCCTTTGTCCCTTGCTGCGAGTCGTTCTGCTGAAGGTGCCCTCGTAAAATATGGATTCAAGATTTACTCACGTTGGCTGATACCGCTACTGTAATCAGAGAAGGGAATCATGATACGGCATGTGTGTGCATGAAGGTGTACCACAAGGTACAATCTAGGGAGTCAGATGGCTGAGCGGTGAGGGAATCGGGCTAGTAATCCGAAGATTGCCAGTTCGATTCCCGGTCATGCCAACTGACGTTGTGTCCTTGGGCAAGGCACTTCACCCTACTTGCCTCGGGGGAATGTCCCTGTACTTACTGTAAGTCGCTCTGGATAAGAGCGTCTGCTAAATGACTAAATGTAAATGCAATCTGAGGCAGGCTTCAAGGCCAAAAAACATAGAAGAGGCAGACCTATGATCGTGAAATGTGTGTGCCTATGTATAAAGAAGGTGTCAATTGAACTTCTTTGAGAAATGTACATGTTAATGTGTATGTGGAAACTAAAACAGAAACTATACAGAGCAATACACAATGGTTTCATACATGTGTATGTGTATGTGTGCAGCATGATGTAACGTTTGTCTCATGTCTAACGTCACATGTAGGACCTCAAGCAAAGCTGAGTAGCTTTGTTCCCCGTCTGTTTTTCAACCGTAGGATCAAAATCCCAGGACATGTCTGCAAACAAAGCCAGCGATTCAGCCCGTAGCTGGCTCCTGCTCTGCCTCTGAGTCCCATCAGCCCCTCCTTCTAACTCCCCTCCCTCTACTCCTCTCCTCACTCCCCTTTCCTCCTCCCCTCTCCTGTTCTATCCTCTCCTCTCTCTTCTCACTCTCCTCTCCACTCCTCTCCTCTCCTATTCTCACTCCCCTCTCCTGTTCTCTCCTCTCTTTCCTCTCCTCACTCCCCTCTCCTCCTCCCCTCTCCTGTTCTCTCCTCTCTTCTCACTCTCCTTTCCACTCCTCTCCTCTCCTATTCTCACTCCCCTCTCCTCCTCCCCTCTCCTGTTCTCTCCTCTCCTCCCTCTCCTCACTCCCCTCTCCTCCTCCCTTCTCCTGTTCTCTCCTCTCTTTCCTCTCCTCACCCCCTCTCCTGTTCTCTCCTCTCCTCCCTCTTCTCACTCTCCTCTCCACTCCTCTCCCATTCTCACTCCCCTCTCTCCTGTTCTCTCCTCCCTGTCCTCTCCTCTCCCTAAGCCACACCCACCATCCTGGTTAGACAGGTCAGCTAACAAAGGGCCCTTTATGCACGCTGAGGTAATGCCATAATTGTGACAATTTTGTCTTTCAGGTGAACGAGTGACTCCCAAAGATACTTTCTCATGTTTTTGTGGGTTTGAGTGATGTTAGATTAAGTCGGGAGAGAAAACAGGAGAGGCCAGCGCACCTGAGGCCTGGGCTGAGGCCTGAACAAGCAGTCAGCAGTGCGGGAGCGTGTGTGTGTCTTGGCGGAGACCAGGCCCAGACCACATGTCCCGCCGAGGAGGAGGAGTGACGGCTCTCATAACATGCCGACACTTCCTGCAGGTGAACCAATCACGTGCGACGAGAGCACAGCGGCCAGATGGGTAGGTGGACTATCCCCTGCTGCCAGTCACAAAGCTGGATTGAATAAAACATACTTGGAAAACGATGGGGGGGGGCTAAGCGGGTCATCTTCAATGTTACTGCACGTAAACAATACAGTTGAAAAAACTGTATTGTCCCCCCCCCCCCCCCACCGACTTCAATTTATTTATTTTCCCCTCGTCTGTCTCTTATCGCATGGCTTTGTATTTAGAGATAGGGATATGAGCCCCCTCTTCCTCCCCGTGCTCCCGACACATCCTGAGCAGATAAATCAGCGGGGTGATTCTGGCTGGGAGGAGCCTGGGGAGGAAGCGGCCTGGAGGCAGCGAGGGATCCTGGTGGCCTTTCAGTTCCTCCGTCGAGTCTGATGCAGGCCTGCGTGGAGCTTCCCTGTCTTTCATCCGTTTAGGAAACATCTGGATGTATCTACCGGTCGAAAGTGATGATTTGTGTGTGTGTGCAAGTGCGTGTGTGTGTGTGTGGACGACAGCCAGGTTCGGTAACATGTATTCGGAGGATTTACTGTGCAACGCCAAGCAGGTTTTTTCAAACTTTCATAAAGTATGAGTCAGTAAGGGATGGTCGGCTTGTTTGTGTCCTTTCCGGTTCAACGGGGATGAGTTTACATCAATGAAACCATCCCTCAGTCTTAACAAAGCATTCTTTCACCAGCTAAATCAAAAATACTTCTTTCCCCCTTACTTCATCAGACATATATTATTTGAACAGATGTTCGCTCTCCAAGCACCACAGATATTCAAAGTTATTCAGTTATTCAAAGACACTCACCAACCATAGTATCCAACTCTTGTGAAAGTGAATAAAGAGAGGAAAGAGAAACTTTCAGCGTGCGTAGGGGCCTAGTGTCGTAAGGTTATTGTATCCGTTTTAGCAGGTGAGAAGACAAAGCCGGCGTTGGGGATGCGTGTCTCAACCTAGCGGGCAGGCCCGAGGTGGTGACAGAGCGGGGTCAGAGGTCACACCTGCCAAGAAAGAGCCCCCATCCCGGCGCACCAGCCCCCAACTCCTCCCTTGCCTGCTCACAGACCGCCTTCTGTACCTGACTGGGCCACTGCAGCACCTGCCAGCCACACACTCGACACAAAAGACAACATCCACCGCCAAGCCCCTCTCTGAGGTCTGCATACAGCTCGGAGCGGTTTTCCTTTCATTCCACCTCGTCTCCTCGTCCACCTCAGTCGCGTCGCTGATGAGAGGGTGCTGTGAGCCTTCCAGAGTCGGCAGGATATGAGTCATGCTCCCAACTGTACACACACACACACACCAAAATACCTTACAACAATACTCTGACACAGTTATGTTTAACTCTTCCACGGCTCACTTTTTTTCAGCAGGTTGGCTGTCCATGCAGTGGTTTTGGGGTGTGGGGAGAGCAGAGTGGCCGTGTTTGGACGAGGCTGTGGGAGAGGATGTTCAGCCCCGCAGCAGCGACGCTGGGCTCGTCGTTTTGGAGAGTTGAGGGGAGGATGTTTTGCCTCCTGTGAGAAGACCCCTGACCCCCCCCCCCCACCCCCCACCACCACCATCCTCTCTCAACCCGCTCTGCCTCGGCTTCCAGCACCCCGCTAACTAAAACAGCCACAGACTCGACTTGACTTTCACTCTGGGACAAACAAAGTTAGTCCGTACTGAAAGAACGGCCCTGGGTTACCCTCATTCTAATCCCTCCGTCTATAATTCCCTCTATAATCCCCAGAGCTGTCCCATCACCTCCTGTATTTCTTCCTTGCCGCCGCCCCCCCCCCCCCCCACCTTTCCCTTTGTGAGAGAAATATTTCTTCCCCCCCCCCAATCGACGTCTCCCCTCTTCGACCCCCCGGTGTTCCTCTCTCCCTCCTCGCCCGCTGGCTCCCCAGCACACCTCTCCCCCTGTGTTGTCTCAGTGCTGCGTGACTGCCCCTCCTGCTAACACAACACCGGTCGGTCCTGAGGGCAGCCTGAGAGTCGCGGCGGCCCCCGCTGATCCCACCGTGCCGGGGGCCCCGCTCACCCAAGCTCCTCTCATCTCCTCTAACGTACCCTGACACGACCCTTTGAAGCCAGGGAGGCAGCGTGGTCCTGGGCCGGGCCCAACAAAAGCAACCTGATCCCCCGGCTGACGCACAAAAGCAGGCCCACGGCCTCTGACCAAGGCTGGAGGGGGGGGGGGGGGGGGGGGAGCGGAGGAGCCCCCTGGCCTGCTCCCTCTCTGTGTACTCGAGAGTAATCTGTACTATGGGGAGAGGAACCATGCTGGTGTGCTAGTATGCAAGACGCATGCGGCTGGGGGATGGAGAGCGGGCCGTTTGTTCGGTCGCCGCAGAGAATCTTCTCTCCCGTCCTCAAGGAACGTTGCAGGGACTCTACTCCCCTCGCCCCATCCGTTTGTATTCATCCTGGCTCCGATGAATACGGCCCCGACAGCTTCACCGCGACTCCGTCGGAGAGAGTCCTGCAGGGCCTCTCACCTTGCCCAGGGCCTGCCTTCCGACAGCCTGCGACTGGAGACTGTGGTTTCTCAATATCCGGCGGCGCTCCCTTTCTCTGGTTCCGATCAGCAGAGAGTGCCTCGAGTGAGCCGGGTTGTGGTCGGGAAAGTCACGTGGGTCAAATAGCCGAGCGCCGTGTCGCCTGCCACCAGAGTCACGGCGAGGACGGAGGGAGGCGACGGAAGAGGGCAAGAAGAATGGGGGTGAGGAGGGAAGCTTCGAGCCGAATCACACGGAACTTCCGGCGACCACTTGGGGTTGTGAGCCTGGGAAAAGACCATCACACCCTTCGCAGACTGGTGAAGGGTTGCCATCCACTCCGGGGTGTCGGGCGGAGGGGGGTCTGGAGGAGTGAGCCACGCCCCCGTCTGTCCCACCCTCAATCTCTGCTCTCTCAATCTCTGCTCTCTCAATCTCTGCTCTCTCAATCTCTGCTCTCTCAATCTCTGCTCTCTCAATCTCTGCTCTCTCAATCTCTGTTCTCTCAATCTCTGCTCTCTCACTGCGTTGTCCCACAGGGCTCCGCCCTTGGACCCCTCTCTTCTCTCTGTACACCACCTCACTTGGACCAATCATCACCTCCCATGGCTTCTCCTACCACTGCTACGCTGACGACACGCAGCTGTACCTGTCGTTCCCCCCGACCGATCCGGGGATCTCAGCTAGATTGACTCTTGCTTAGAGACTTGTTGCTCTTGTTGTTAGTGGTAACTGATTTAAATTTTTGTACTCGCTGTGATATATTGTTTTTATTATTGTTGCTTGCTTTTTCCACAGGTACACTTGCACTTATAGCGGTTATGTTGTTTAATTGTAACTTGTTTAACTACCTGGGAGTCAGGTGGTTGAGCGGTTAGGGAGTCGGGTTCGTAATCTGAAGGTTGCCAGTTCGATTCCCGGCCATGCAAAATGACGTTGTGTCCTTGGGCAAGGCACTTCACCCTACTTGCCTCGGGGGGAATGTCCCTGTATTTACTGTAGGTCGCTCTGGATAAGAGCGTCTACTAAATGTAACTACATGCTCTTATGGTTCTTCCCTTTGGCACTTACTTTGGTTGTTCACAATGTGTGCTTCATGTTTTGGCTACTCGCAATGTTTTTGTGGCTATCTTGTTGTTATGATCAGTGACCTATGCACTTTGTAAAGCTCTCTCTTGGAAGTCGCTTTGGATAAAAGTGTCTGCTAAATGAATAAATGTAAATGTTCACGTCCTGCAAACGTTCACCACTCGCGATTTGCATGTGGCGGTCACGGACCTCGGCGTCTGGGAGCGCCGCGTCTGCTGTGGCACGGGCTGCATTCCTGTTTTGTGTGTGCATTTTACGCATGTCTCCCCGAAAGCGTGAGGATGGGCTTGTCTCAACGGCTAGGTCCTGGCAGGGTCTCTTGTTTGTTCGGAGAGTCGTGGGTGAAGTCGTGCCCTCTGGATGACACGGCCCCAGGCATGGTGTCGTCCCTCGCCCCACCTCCTCTTCTCTTCTCCAGCCTGAGGGGAATCTCAGGTTTACGGCTCTCTGCTCCGAGACGGAGCGGGAGCATAGGAGGGGGGCTCCTATGTAGACAGGGACGGATCTGTGTCTGAGGGCCCCTGGGGCAGCAGGACGGGGCCCACCTTTAGATTAAAGGCCTCGTGGAGCAGAGACAGGGACTTTGCAGCTAAACTGGCACTCAAAGTCCACTGCTCAGCTTCATGGCCAGGAAAAGCTCGAATTCAGTCTGGAAAACTTTCTGGAAGCAAACTGTCAAGTTGATGTTGGGACGTGTTGCCAACTGGTGAAAGGCCACAGTGCATGATAGGAAAGAAAGGGGAAACAGCAATTCTTCATCTGCACTGAGGTTCTCTACAGTAACAGACTAAATCATACTTTAACACCTGAGGATATCACACAACACTATAAATGCCAAAACCTTCCAGAAAGAAGCACTCGAGCTCCACTACCCTGTTGCCATCTCTTTGGATAAGTGGCTTTGAGTACTCATTTGTTCAAAAACAAATCATTTACAAATAATTTTCTCTCTCTCTCTCTCTCTCTCTCTCTCTCTCTCTCTCTCTCTCCTCTCTCTCTCTCTCTCTCTCTCTCTCTCTCTCTCTCTCCCCCTCTCTCTCTCTCTCTCTCTCTCTCCCTCTCCTGCAGCAACAAGGGAGCTGAACTGTGATGTGTAAGACTGGCAGGCTGAACAAATAAGGCTCCAGTGAATATCCTGGCTGGTAACACTGTACTTGCAGTATTACCCCTTGAATTATCCTACAGGATATGGAACACAAACCTGCTTTTTATATTTCCCCACAAAAATATGCTAACGGCTATGTTTCCAACAGGTCCAAGTGTGGGAGGAGGATAACAGATTCAAACTTTAAACTTGAAGAAAAGTTCAAGTTTGTGGTGAAGTTCTAGCATGTATATGAGTGCATGTGTGTGTATGTGTGGGTGTGTTTGTACTGTAAATCTTTGTTAATGTGTCTACCTGTTATACGAAATCCATGTGGGAACACCAGGTATATGAACTGTCCATCCACCCTCACACTTGTAGGATAAATTTGCCTATCTATCTTAAAACGCTATGTGTGTGTGTGAGTGTGTATGTGTGCGTGCTCAAACACAAATATACGGTCACAAAAACAGACCACAGAAATTACCTCAGCACACAGAAACGCACCATGTCCCATCCTCTACATCTGGTTCACTTTAGACTCAGCATCACCGAGCGCTTCCACCTCTCTCTCTCTCTCTCTCTCTCTCTCTCTCTCTCTCTCTCTCTCTCTCTCTCTCTCTCTCTCCTCTCTCTCTCTCTCTCTCTCTCTCTCTCTCTCTCTCTCTCTCTCCATCTCTCTATCTTTCCTCTCTCACACCCACACACACACAGAGAATATGAATCATAGAAGGTGGTGTGTTGCAGATCTCAGCAGATTAGGGGCGAACCATTCAACTCAGTGTATATTTAATGAGGCATTAGACAGTGTGTTATTCATGCCAAGATACTCTGTAGCTCTATTTGGAAGAACTGTACATTATACACTATCACCAAAGTCATGGTGGATTAGTGGGCTTGGAGTCCTGGGTTTGATAAAGCTAACAAGAACTCTTTGTTCAGTTGCGAAGTCCAACAATGATGATTCAGTTCTTCTCTGAAGAGGAATTCTTAGTCTGCCGTATTACACATGATTTGACTCATTTGAATCGGAGCTGGAGCAAAAGTTCCATGTTAGGGGACCAAGGGGGATGTAGTTCCAAATCCTTTAGGAGAAATTATTAAATTACTGTGGCAGTTCACCAGGGGTGCGGGGGGAGGGGGGGGGGGGGGGGGGGGGTAGAAATACTAAGTCAAACTTCCCCTTGACGAAATGCTGTGTAATTTGGATAACCTTTTGTCCAGTGATAAAAATAGGTCTGAAACTGACCAAGACGAAACAACACCGGACTCTGTCCTTGCATCAAACACAATGTTTATCCAGCCACCTTTTGCATTGACCTAGCCCCCACCTGTAAAGCTGCGAGAGTGTTGGCTCCCGGTCTAACAGAGCTCTCTTTGTTCCGAAGGCAAACGCAGAAAAGAAAGCGACGGGTCCTGCGCTGTAAATCATTTTAAACAGATGGGTCACAGTTTTGGTTGTAGTTTATAACTGCTAAGCTTACTCAGTATCGGTCCCTTGAGCCATCACTTTTTGGCAAGCTGCTACTTTATAGAAGCCTGTAGGTGTGTCTGTGTCTGTGTGTGTGTGTGTGTGTGTGTGTGTGTGTGTGTGTGTGTGCAGTATGTGTGTGTGTGTCTATCTGTCATTTCTTGAGACTGTAGCTTGGCTGGGTGGAGGTGTTGTAAAGCTACGTATGTGCACATGCGGTAAATATTCTGATCTGTACCAGTGGTTCTCTGAAGACAATGTGTACACTATGCGAATCTCCTACCTCTCGCGTATGAAGGGATTCGGCAAGTGTGAGGGATGAGGAGTTTCGCTCAGGGCACATTCCTTTCATCTGTGTTCTTAGTAACACAGGACTAGGTTTACTCTGTCCTCAGAACGACTGCGAGACCACTGTGGGTCTCACAGGGAGTATATCAATTATACAAACCTTTATATACCCACACTGTACGTTCATCATATTACGGGGTGTAATCAGGGACAGATGTTTATGCTTTGGCTCCTGGTGAGGTGCCTCTCAGACTGGTTCTTTGTGGAAGAGGGGCGAACGGCCAGGCCCGGCGACAGGCCGAGGCAACTCAAAGGAGGACATACTGAAAACGAAAGATATAGCCCAGAGAAAAAGAAGGCAGGAAGAAAAAGACAGAGACAGGGGGAGACAAACAGACCAAACCTAATTTAGCCATATGTGCCTCTATCTCCACAGCAACCCCTCGTGTTTGCAGGAACAGTCTGTGAGCTTTGGCACTGGCGGAGTCCTCTCCGCGCAGAACGCCCCCTCTCCCCTCCCCTCCACACCGCCAGGCCTGAAAAGATGAGGAGAGAGATAGACAGAGGAGAGATGGGAAACAGGGGTCAGAGACAAAAAGGTGCTAAGGGGAGATGGGCGGGAGAGATAAACCGAGAGGCAAAGACCGAGGGTAAGAGACAGAGAGATGGAGGAGGCGAGAGATGAAGAGAGATGGAGAAAACCGTGTGTGCAGGGAGAAAAAGACAAAAGAAGAATGAGGGTGATGAAGTGAGCAGAGACCTGAGAGAGACCAGAGGGACATTCCTGGGCCAGCTGTGGTTGGAGGGGGAATTCTGACTGAATCCTTGACAAATAAAACAAGACAGAGGCTATTTCAGTGTTCAGGAAAAGAAACCCACTGGCACATCGGATCGGAATGAGGGACAGAGAGTCATTTGAAGAAGCCAGGCTAATGAGAGAACCAGCAGCAGCTTGTGCAAAGTGTGCAACAGCAGACCCAAACTACTGGAGCAGACCAGTTAACCTTTTACAACTCCTCCCTCCCTCCTTCCTCCCTCCCTCCCTCCCTCCCTCCAACCTTCCCTCCCACCCTCCTAACCCGCCTGGCTTATCAACCACACAGACAAAGATGCAGTCGAAACATTCCTCTCACTGGCTCCCCTGGACCAGCGAGACAGGTGGTGAACTGTTTATTAAATACAGGATTTGATGGAGGGAGTCGGCGAGGGAAGGGAGAGTCAAAGGTCACCTCTGTCTGTAAACACAGGGGGAAACACAGACATAACACGACTACTGCGCCTCTGGATGAACAAGGCCCGAGCTACTCCCTGTTAATGACTCACCGGTTCGACTGAGCTGTTGAATAGTTTCACCTCTGCATCGTGACCGAATGACTGCAGTCCACTGACTAAGCTTTGCCCGACCATACAGATTCTGGGTTCACTAGTCACAAACTCAAACGTTGAAAGTTCACCATCTCAGCCATCGCACCACAAGGGATGTGGTTCACTGTGTCCAATAAAAGGAATTACTACCATATTTAAAAACATGCTCAGCCATCGCACCACAAGGGATGTGGTTCACTGTGTCCAATAAAAGGAATTACTACCATATTTTAAAAACATGACCGGGGGAAAGACTTTGGTGGTTCGAGGCAAAGTTCACAGCACGGACCCAAAAACAAAGGGGTCACGAACTGTGACAGGACAAGAGTGGATCCATTCACAGGCATCCAGGCAACCCCAAAAAGGGCAAAGCCCGGCCCCCTGACCAAGTGTGTGGATCGCGAGGCCACTGCCACGGCCGTGCTTCTCACCCAGTGCCGTCGAGACACGCGCAAACAGGCGGATCTTTGTTCGGGTGCTTTCGTCACGCTATCCCAGAGATGCCCCCCCCCCCCTCCGCTCCCAGAGTCATGTCTCCACGGCCTTATTAACACCTGTTATTAACATGCTATCTCACTGGGGGCGACAGCTCCTGTCGGCAGGGGGACAAATCCACACACAGACCAGGCTTAGTCAGCAGAATGAGGGGCAAACCTGGACTGGTCAGTGTTTTTTTTGGGGGGTCTGTGCATGATATCTAACGGCCAGACAGGTAGGTGTTGTGTGTGGTGTGTGTGTGTGTGCGAGTGTGTGTGTGTGTTTGTGTTGTCAGATGATGTTCGCACCTCCTCATCTAAAGGACCCGTGCTGGACCACAATGCACCTGATTTTGTGAGGTTAATTGGGGAGGTTTGTGACAGAAACTGCGGGCCTGTGAGGTGAGTGAGTGAGTGTGTGTGCGTGTCTACATGTGTGTGTGTGTGTGTGTGTGTGTCTACTTGTGTGTGGGTGCTGTCTGTGTAAACGTGCTCTTATCTGTCCTTGACTTGCCTCCATATGGACAGTCAGATCCAGGTACTCATCCTGTTTCCTGTTCAGGAGTACCCCTACACCTAAATAACACAGAAACACACACGACAGACACACACA